>NC_088223.1:66118697-66196143 GCF_036934945.1 Oncorhynchus masou masou
AAAGGTCCCACAGCGAGAAGACAGCCAAAACACCAGTTTATTCTTTCTCCTGGTTCTGTTGTTCTTTATCCTCTCTGCTTGCTCCTGGTTCTGTTGTTCTTTATCCTCTCTGCTTGCTCCTGGTTCTGTTGTTCTTTATCCTCTCTGCTTGCTCCTGGTTCTGTTGTTCTTTATCCTCTCTGCTTGCTCCTGGTTCTGTTGTTCTTTATCCTCTCTGCTTGCTCCTGGTTCTGTTGTTCTTTATCCTCTCTGCTTGCTCCTGGTTCTGTTGTTCTTTATCCTCTCTGCTTGCTCCTGGTTCTGTTGTTCTTTATCCTCTCTGCTTGCTCCTGGTTCTGTTGTTCTTTATCCTCTCTGCTTGCTCCTGGTTCTCTCTCTCACTCCCACTTTCTCTGTCCCTCTCTTCTACCCTCTTTGCTTCCTCCCGTCTCTCTCAACCTTTCTCTCCCTGGCGTGGTGTGTGTGTGGTGTGTGTGTGTGGCGTAGCTGGCTTGGCAGTCTGACAGCAGCTCTCCTCAAATGGACTTTAGCTGTGTGTTCATCCCTATTGGCATATGACAGTAAGAAGGGTGTTCTGTCCTCTTGTCCTCGTCCTCGGCTCTGACTACACACACTACTGCAGTAACCTCCTCCTCTCTGCTCACTGCCCATCCCATTTTCTCTCGTTTGCCTCTCTCTCTCCTCTCGCTTTCTCCCGCTTTGTCTCTCTCTCTCGCTGTCTCTCTTTTATTCCTCCCCTTTATTCAACATATTTGTTCTCTCTCCTTGGCTCTCTCTGTTATGCCCTGTGTATAGAGCTCTTTCTCATTTAACCCCTTTTTTAAATATTGCTTTAGTTGCTGTTCTCTTCTTATAGAGGAAGCCCTTTGTGATTTCTCCATAGATCTCTAGTAGTGTATTTGACATTTGCTTCACCACTGGACTTTGATTCAACAGACTTGTTCTTAAAAAAAGGTATTAAAAGTGCTTTACTATCCAGTATGCAACCTTCAAACACAGTATGAACATTCACTCAGTTGGTTATGATATCCCAGTCCCCCTAGTCTTGTCTGTACTGTATGAGGAAGAGTACAAGAAGTCTAAAAATGACCACGTACACACAGCTCAGATTGGGCCAGCGGGCCACCCTGCCTGTGTTTACATTCTGTCACTCTCCCTAGTAGCACATCAGGTTAGGATAACTCACACACAGCTTCTTGTGTATATAATTATGTCATCTGGGACAGCTGTGTGAAGTACCTGCCAGCTATAATAGGGTCCTTTATCCCAGGAGAATTATCCACATTTGGCAACACAACCTGAAACAGTAACAACTCTGTTGGAAGGCAATCCATCTGTCACTACACAGAAATAGTGTATGTATCTACAAACAATATTAATGAGATGCACCATAATACCAAAAGCTTGAGTTTAGTTATTATCCAAGGAGAAGCTGACAGGCCGTCGTTCTAAACACAGGGGGGTATACCCCCGGACCCTCGGGCTGTGTTGGCTCCTCATCCCGGCCTTGTATTGTGTACAGGGAGTCCACAGTGCCTGAAATGCATAGTGACAGTCCTCGCTGCCTGCCTACCCGCTCCCTTCCCACAGACACATGCACACGCTTGGCTATGCGCCCCGCGGCCAGCACTGTGCTTGAATCACCAGAGAACAAAAAAAAAAAAAACACACAGCAGCCATTCCATCCACAGATTGGTGTGCCTTAGCAAGAGAATAGGGCATGATGCACAATACACAGAGTACACAGCTCTAAGACAGGACATAGAGAAAGAGAAAAGAGCATGGACCGTGCTTTGGGTCTGCGTTAGCCTGTATTAGTGTGTGTTAGTCTGTGTTACTCTGTATTAGTCTGTATTAGTGTGTATTATTCTGGTTAGTGTGTATTAGTGTGTATTAGTGTGTGTTAGTCTGCATTAGTCTGTAATAGTGTGTGTTAGTCTGTATTAGTCTGTATTAGTGTGTGTTAGTCTGTATTAGTGTGTGTTAGTCAGTCTGTGTTAGTCTGTATTAGTCTGTGTGAGCCTGTATTAGTGTGTGTTAGTCTGTATTCGTGTGTGTTAGTGTGTGTTAGTCTGTATTAGTGTGTGGTAGTCTGTTAGTGTGTGTTAGTCTGTTAGTGTGTGATAGCCTGTATTAGTGTGTGTTAGTCTGTATTCGTGTGTGTTAGTGTGTGTTAGTCTGTATTCGTGTGTGTTAGTCAGTTAGTCTGTGTTAGTCTGTATTAGTCTGTATTTGTGTGTGTTAGCCTGTATTAGTGTGTGTTAGTCTGTATTTGTGTGTGTTAGTCTGTGTTAGTCTGTATTGGTGTTTGTTAGTCAGTTAGTCTGTGTTAGTCTGTATTAGTGTGTTAGTTTGTTTCAGTGTGTGTTAGTCTGTTAGTATGTGTTAGTGTGTATTAGTCTGTTAGTGTGTTAGTCTGTATTCGTGTGTGTTAGTCTGTATTAGTGTTAGTCTGTATTTGTGTGTGTTAGTCTGTGTTAGTCTGTATTAGTGTGTGGTAGTCTGTTAGTGTGTGTTAGTCTGTTAGTGTGTGATAGCCTGTATTAGTGTGTGTTAGTCTGTATTCGTGTGTGTTAGTCTGTATTAGTGTGTGTTAGCCTGTATTAGTGTGTGTTAGCCTGTATTAGTGTGTGTTAGTCTGTATTCGTGTGTGTTAGTTTGTATTAGTGTGTTAGTCTGTATTAGTGTGTGTTAGTCAGTTAGTCTGTGTTAGTCTATATTAGTCTGTGTGAGTCTGTATTAGTGTGTGTTAGTCTGTATTTGTGTGTGTTAGTGTGTGTTAGTCTGTTAGTGTGTGTTAGTCTGTTAGTGTGTGATAGCCTGTATTAGTATGTGATAGCCTGTATTTGTGTGTGTTAGTCTGTATTCGTGTGTGTTAGTGTGTGTTAGTCTGTATTTGTGTGTGTTAGTCTGTATTAGTGTGTGTTAGTCTGTTAGTGTGTGTTAGTCTGTTTAGTCTGTTAGTGTATAGCCTGTATTAGTGTGTGTTAGTCTGTATTAGTGTGTGTTAGTCTGTATTAGTGTGTGATAGCCTGTATTCATGTGTGTTAGTGTGTGTTAGTCTGTATTAATGTGTTTTAGTTGTTTTAGTGTGTGTTAGTCTGTGTTAGTCTGTAATAGTGTGTGTTAGCCTGTATTAGTGTGTGTTAGCCTGTATTAGTGTGTGTTAGTCTGTTATTCCGTGTGTGTTAGTTTGTATTAGTGTGTTAGTCTGTATTAGTGTGTGTTAGTCAGTTAGTCTGTGTTAGTCTATATTAGTCTGTGTGAGTCTGTATTAGTGTGTGTTAGTCTGTATTTGTGTGTGTTAGTGTGTGTTAGTCTGTTAGTGTGTGTTAGTCTGTTAGTGTGTGATAGCCTGTATTAGTGTGTGATAGCCTGTATTCGTGTGTGTTAGTCTGTATTCGTGTGTGTTAGTGTGTGTTAGTCTGTATTCGTGTGTGTTAGTCTGTGTTAGTCTGTATTAGTGTGTTAGTCTGTTAGTGTGTGTTAGTCTGTTAGTGTGTGATAGCCTGTATTAGTATGTGATAGCCTGTATTCGTGTGTGTTAGTCTGTATTCGTGTGTGTTAGTGTGTGTTAGTCTGTATTTGTGTGTGTTAGTCTGTGTTAGTCTGTATTAGTGTGTGTTAGTCTGTTAGTGTGTGTTAGTCTGTTAGTGTGTGATAGCCTGTATTAGTGTGTGTTAGTCTGTATTCGTGTGTGTTAGTCTGTATTAGTGTGTGATAGCCTGTATTCATGTGTGTTAGTGTGTGTTAGTCTGTATTAATGTGTGTTAGTCTGTATTAGTGTGTGTTAGCCTGTATTAGTGTGTGTTAGTCTGTATTCGTGTGTGTTAGTTTGTATTAGTGTGTTAGTCTGTATTAGTGTGTGTTAGTCAGTTAGTCTGTGTTAGTCTATATTAGTCTGTGTGAGTCTGTATTAGTGTGTGTTAGTCTGTATTTGTGTGTGTTAGTGTGTGTTAGTCTGTGTTAGTCTGTTAGTGTGTGTTAGTCTGTGTTAGTCTGTTAGTGTATCAGTGTTAGTCTGTGAGTGTGGGTGTTAGTCTGTGTTAGTCTGTTTGTGTATGATAGTCTGTGTTAGTGTGTGTTAGTCTGTGTTAATCTGTATTAGTCTGATTTAGTGTGTATTATTGTGTGTTAGTCTGTTTTAGTGTGTGTTAGTCTGTGTTAATCTGCATTAGTCTGTAATAGTGTGTGTGGGTCTGCATTAGTCTGTAATAGTGTGTGTTAGTCTGTGTTAGTCTTCATTATTCTGTAATAGTGTGTGTTAGTTTGTATGAGTGTGTTAGTCTCTGTTTATCTGTGTTAGTCTGTGTTAGTGTGTGTTAGTCTGTGTTAGTCTGTTAGTGTATCAGTGTTAGTCTGTTAGTGTGTGTTAGTCTGTTAGTGTGTGTTCGTCTGTGTTAGTCTGTTAGTGTGTGATAGCCTGTATTAGTGTGTGTTAGTCTGCATTAGAATGTAATAGTGTGTGTTAGTCTGTATTAGTCTGTATTAGTGTGTGTTAGTCTGTATTAGTGTGTGTTAGTCAGTTAGTCTGTGTTAGTCTGTATTAGTCTGTATGTGTGTGTGTTAGCCTGTATTAGTGTGTGTTAGTCTGTATTTGTGTGTGTTAGTCTGTGTTAGTCTGTATTAGTGTGTGTTAGTCAGTTAGTCTGTGTTAGTCTGTACTAGTCTGTGTGAGTCTGTATTAGTGTGTGTTAGTCTGTATTCATGTGCGTTAGTGTGTGTTAGTCTGTATTAGAGTGTGTTAGCCTGTAATAGTCTGTGTTAGTCTGGTAGTGTGTGTTAGTCTGGTAGTGTGTGTTAGTCTGTGGTAGTCTGTGTTAGTCTGGTAGTGCGTGTTAGTCTGTGTTAGTCTGGTAGTGCGTGTTAGTCTGTGTTAGTCTGTTAGTATATCAGTGTTAGTCTGTGTTAGTCTGGTAGTGTATGTTAGTCTGTGTTAGTCTGGTAGTGTGTCTTAGTCTGTGTTAGTCTGTTAGTCTGTGTTAGTCTGTGTTAGTCAGGTAGTGTATCAATGTTAGTGCGTGTGAGGATAATGAGAATTTGCTGTAGCGATCAAAAGGTTATCTACAGCCGCTTTTGGAATCTTAGTTTAGCAATTAAACACAGCATGCAAAAAGATCATATCATTAAAATTGAATTTAATACAGTAGAATCATGCTAGGAAGAACAGAACATTGTTTATGCATGGCTCAATACACTGCACACTACAGTGCACTGCTGCCTGATAGGGTATGATTTGAGCTAATGCTGCTGCTTGCTCCACTTTCTGAGAACAGTCTAAACCTTGTAGGATCATGTGATTCAATGCTATGACTTTTCTTTCTCATCTGTTCCCTGTTAAATACCTTCATCCCACAGAGCCCAACAGAGGAGCCATACAGACGAGCTGCTTAGAAGGCTGAGAGAGAAGGCCCCAGGCTGCCCGCCTGACTATACAGACGCTTCCCTGCAGGTGGCAAACAATCTCCTGGGTGGAGAAAGGGATGTGTGTTTGTGCATGTGCGCATGCATGTGTAGGCTTCCCCAGTCCCTACACCCTGAGCTGGCGCACTGAGCTTGCTAACAGGAGGATAGAGAGGGTGAGTGTCGCAGCAGCCCTTCTCTCTTCTCCTTTCTCAGCTATACCAGCCCAGATGTTCCAGTGTCCTCCTCTACAGCTCCAATGTTCTGCTAAACCTGCTGCCTGCCGTGGAAGAACATGAAGAAACCCCCCCCCTCCTCCAACCCAAAGTCCCTCATGCACAAACGTCCCCTTCACTCCCCTAAATGTTTTTAGTGGTTCCTTTAATCTTTTAAGCTCTTTGGGGGCTAATGGTGCAGTACTGTATTGAAAGTAACACAGCCCCTTACATAAACAAGCTGGGGAGAAAAAAGGAGGGGAATGAGAGAAAGACGGAGGGGTGTTGGTAAGAAATAAGGGAATTCTTCAAAAGCATCGGCACTACTACAAACATTAGCTACATTTCCGATTCTTTCTTCTCCTCCGCTCCAGGGTTTGACCTGGCTTGTGGATGGTTCCGTGTGATACAGAGAGAGAGATTCAGTGATGAAGAGGGGAATCATCCTGAATCATTGTGAGAGTGCAGAGTGTAATGTGACGTGAGCATGCATGTTAAGGAGGTCTCAGGCCCCCTGCTCTCGCTCTTTCTCTCCTTCTCTCTCCCCGACTGAGGTCTTTAACGTAGCTGCACGCACCGGGAGGCAGTGGCCCGGTATGGCACGGCAGGGCATAGCACGGACAGGATGATGTTATGCTGTTTCCTCTCTTCTCCTTCCTTCCCCTCCCCAGGCTTTACTTGTCTCGCCGAACAAAGGGCTCTTCATGCTACACACAGATATTAGTGCACTGCAGCCCCTCTGATGGTTAGATAACACAGGGGGAGACAGGGGACTGAGCCAGAGACATGACACGCACAGGAAATCCAGTTATACCCCTCTCTCCTCTCCTAATATAGAGGATTAGGGTACCAGTCTGCTCTAGCAAAGACGACTTGCTGTAAGAACCGGCATTAAGCTTTACAAGGTTTCCTCTTTTGGGTAAAGCCAGACTAGGGCTGGTGAGGTGGGCATTACTAACATGGAGGAACTACATTGGAACCATTGGTAAACAGGAAAGAAAAACAAAAAAGATATCATTAGCAGATTTGATGAGCAGAATCAACAGTATCCGGATAGGATGAAAATCACAGACTATAATCTTCTGTTTCAGGATGTTTATTATCACCATATAAGCAATGCCCTCCAGTCTGCCATGAGGTCATGATGCCCCTAGCTGGACTGTGCCTGACCCTGAGTGCATGGCCCTGTGCTCCAGTCCGGGCTGCTCTGCACTGTTCTGCTGTGCCACCCTGTCTGTGTGATGATGGTGAACTGTCCTGACTCCTCTCAGAGAGGCAGCAGACCAGAGCACCATGGGAGTGAGGCTGCCTGCAATCCTGCCTCCCTTACAGGGAACAGTTAGTAACAGCTCTGGTAATGGCACAGCCTCCCCTGCCTCCCCATTTCCTCTCACACTGAGAGAGCAGATTTTGTGACTGGAAGAAAGTTTTACACAACCGACAAACTCTGTAACTGTGCCAGTCTGTGTGTATGTACTTACAGTACCAGTCAAAAGTTTGGACACACCTACTCACTCAAGGGTTTTTCTTTATTTGTACTATTTCTACTTTGTAGAATAATTGCAAAGACATCGAAACTTTTAAATAACACATATGGAATCATGTAGTAACCAAAAAAGTTTCAAACAAATTAAAATCTATTTTATATTTGAGATTCTTCAAAGTAGCCACCCTTTGCCTTGATGACAGCTTTGCACACTCTTGGCATTCTCTCAACCAGCTTCACCTGGAATGCTTTTCCAACAGTCTTGAGGGAGTTTCCACATATGCTGTGCACTTGTTGACTGCTTTTCCTTCATTCTGCAGTCCCACTCATCCCAAAACATCTCAATTGGGTTGAAGTCGGGTGATTGTGGAGACCAGGTCATCTGATGCAGCACTCCATCACTCTCCTTTGTCAAATAGCCCCTACACAGCCTAGTGTGTTTCGGGTCATTGTCATGTCAAAAAACAAATGATTAGTCCCACTAAGCCCAAACCAGATGGGATGACGTATTGCTGCAGAAAGCTGTGGTAGCCATGTTGATTAAGTGTACCTTGAATACTAAATATATCACAGGCAGTGTCACTAGCAAAGCACACCCACACCATCACACCTCCTCCTCCATGCTTCACAATGGGAACCACACATGTGGAGATCAAAGGACACATTTCCACCGATCTAATGTCCATTGCTCATGTTTCTTGGCCCAAGAAAGCGTCTTCTTCTTATTGGTGTCCTTTAGTCGTGATTTCTTTGCAGCAATTTGACCATGAAGGCCTGATTCACTCAGTCTCCTCTGAAAAATTGATGTTGAGATGTGTATGTTACTTATTTGGGCTGCAATCTGAGGTGCAGTTAACTCTAATGAACTTATCCTCTGCAGCAGAGGTAACTCTGGGCCTTCCTTTCCTGTGGCGGTCCTCATGAGAGCCAGTTTCATGATAGAGCTTGATGGTTTTTGCAACTGCATTTGAAGAAACTTTAAAAACTTTAGTTCTTTAAATGTTCCAGATTGACTGACCTTCATGTTGTAAAGTAATGATGGACTGTCATTTCTCTTTGCTTATGTGAGCTGTTCTTGCCATAATATGGACTTGGTCAGTGACATGCCCCTCATTTTGAACTGATTCCTTCTCACAAGTCAGAGGAGACTTGGGGGGGGGGGGGATTTGAGAGATATAAGGAGAGGGAGAGGAAAGGAAAGGAAAAAAAAAGAATGGTGGAATAATTCCACGTTCCAATGACTTTTAGACTCATGCAGGGGCCGGTGCCAACCCTGATGTTCCAGCTCTCCTTCCTCCTAAACGGATTCGCACGCACACCTCTCCTCCACTGGGACCCGGGATGGAACAGGGAACTGGCCAACCCATAGGCCCAAGCTGCTGCTCCATCCACTGCTGCCTTGGCGAGCAGAGGGATCAGATGAATGCAGGAAAGAGAGATAAACTCGCTGTAATTGCTCACAGGCGAGGGGAGTAGGTGGGGGGGAACAATGGAGTGAAGAGACAGGTAGGGGAGGGTTAGCTGGAGCGGAGCGAGGTTGGAGAGGAGACGAAAGGAGAGGAAAGGGCCTAATGGAGTAGCGGGCCAGGAGACTGTCTGTGCGTGTGCACTGAGGATCTGGACCATGCCGTAGGCAAATCAGTACCAACAGGAGAAGGGGGAGGGGGGGGGAGACAAAGAGAAAGAGAGTGCGAAAGAGAGAGAGTCAGAAAACAGAGAGCCATAGTCTGCCAGTGCCATATTCCAGACCTTGGATAGTTGACATGATACCAGTGATTTAAGTGGGAGCACCTAAAGTAGGACAATGGTGCTAGAGCAGCACCTGCAGTAGGGAAATGGTGCTAGAGCAGCACCTGCAGTAGGGAAATGGTGCTAGAGCAGCCCCTGTAGTAGGGTAATGGAGCTAGAGCAGCACCTGCAGTAGGGAAATGGTGCTAGAGCAGCACAACTTTTCCCTACAACATTGCTATAGGCTAAGGCAGTGTTTCCCAACCCTGGTCATTGAGTACCCCCACACATTTTTATTGTAACCCTGGGCAAGGACACCTGATTCAAAATGTCAACTAATCCTCAAGCCCTCAATGAGCTGAATGAGGTGTGTTTGTCCAGGGCTCCAACAAAAGGAGGAGGACCAGGGTTGGGAAACACTGGGCTAAGGTAACAAAGAAGATAAAATGGGGCCAAAAAGTATTTAGTCAGCCACCAATTGTGCAAGTTCTCCCACTTAAAAATATGAGAGAGGCCTGTAATTTTCATCATAGGTACACTTCAACTATGACAGACAAAATGAGGGGAAAAAATCCAGAAAATCACATTGTAGGATTATTTATGAATTTATTTGCAAATGATGGTGGAAAATAAGTATTTGGTCACCTACAAACAAGCAAGATTTCTGGCTCTCACAGACCTGTAACTTCTTCTTTAACCTAGGGGGCACTATTTTTATGTTTGGAAAAATAACGTTCCCAAAATAAAAGGCCTATTTCTCAGGACCAGGCTAGAATATGCATATACAGTGCCTTGCGAAAGTATTCGGCCCCCTTGAACTTTGCGACCTTTTGCCACATTTCAGGCTTCAAACATAAAGATATAAAACTGTATTTTTTTGTGAAGATTCAACAACAAGTGGGACACAATCATGAAGTGGAATGACATTTATTGGATATTTCAAACTTTTTTAACAAATCAAAAACTGAAATATTGGGCGTGCAAAATTATTCAGCCACTTTACTTTCAGTGCAGCAAACTCTCTCCAGAAGTTCAGTGAGGATCTCTGAATGATCCAATGTTGTCCTAAATGACTAATGATGATAAATACAATCCACCTGTGTGTAATCAAGTCTCCGTATAAATGCACCTGCACTGTGATAGTCTCAGAGGTCCGTTAAAAGCGCAGAGAGCATCATGAAGAACAAGGAACACACCAGGCAGGTCCGAGATACTGTTGTGAAGAAGTTTAAAGCCGGATTTGGATACAAACATTTTTCCCAAGCTTTAAACATCCCAAGGAGCACTGTTCAAGCGATAATATTGAAATGGAAGGAGTATCAGACCACTGCAAATCTACCAAGACCTGGCCGTCTCTCTAAACTTTCAGCTCATACAAGGAGAAGACTGATCAGAGATGCAGCCAAGAGGCCCATGATCACTCTGGATGAACTGCAGAGATCTACAGCTGAGGTGGGAGACTCTGTCCATAGGACAACAATCAGTCGTATATTGCACAAATCTGGCCTTTATGGAAGAGTGGCAAGAAACCAAAATTTAACTTTTTGAAAGCCATTTCTTAAAGATATCCATAAAACATTTACATGTTGTTTTAAAGTTTGCCACAAGCCACCTGGGAGACACACCAAACATGTGGAAGAAGGTGCTCTGGTCAGATGAAACCAAAATTGAACTTTTTGGAAACAATGCAAAACATTATGTTTGGCGTAAAAGCAACACAGCTCATCACCCTGAACACACCATCCCCACTGTCAAACATGGTGGTGGCAGCATCATGGTTTGGGCCTGCTTTTCTTCAGCAGGGACAGGGAAGATGGTTAAAATTGATGGGAAGATGGTTGGAGCCAAATACAGGACAATTCTGGAAGAAAACCTGATGGAGTCTGCAAAAGACCTGAGACTGGGACGGAGATTTGTCTTCCAACAAGACAATGATCCAAAACATAAAGCAAAATCTACAATGGAATGGTTAAAAAATAAACATATCCAGGTGTTAGAATGGCCAAGTCAAAGTCCAGACCTGAATCCAATCGAGAATCTGTGGAAAGAACTGAAAACTGCTGTTCACAAATGCTCTCCATCCAACCTCACTGAGCTCGAGCTGTTTTGCAAGGAGGAATGGGAAAAAATCTCAGTCTGTCGATGTGCAAAACTGATAGAGACATACCCCAAGCGACTTACAGCTGTAATCGCAGCAAAAGGTGGCGCTACAAAGTATTAACTTAAGGGAGCTGAATAATTTTGCACGCCCAATTTTTCAGTTTTTGATTTGTTAAAAAAGTTTGAAATATCCAATAAATGTCGTTCCACTTCATGATTGTGTCCCACTTGTTGTTGATTCATCACAAAAAAACACAGTTTTATATCTTTATGTTTGAAGCCTGAAATGTGGCAAAAGGTCGCAAAGTTCAAGGGGGCCGAATACTTTCGCAAGGCACTGTAATTGACAGATTAGGATAGAAAACACTCTAAAGTTTCCAAAACTGAGTTAAACAGAACTGATATTGCAGGCTAAAACCTGAGGAAAATCCAATCAGGAAGTGCCCCTGTTTTTTAAACCTCTCTGTTGTTATGCATCCCTATTGCCCATTTAAAGGGATATCAACCAGATTCCTTTTTCTATGGCTTCCCTAAGGTGTCAACAGCCTTTAGACATAGTTTCAGGCTTTTATTTTGAAGAATGAGTGTGAATGACCACATTGCGTAAGTGGAGAGGTGGGGGCTTTCAGAGTGAGTTGTGCGCAAAAGAGAAAGGCGGCCATTGTTACTCCTGGTCCTAGTGAAAAGCCAACTGTCCCGGTTGATATATTATCAAATAGGTATTTGAAAAACACCCTGAGGATTGATTTTAAAAAACGTTTGCCATTTTTCTGTGGAAATTATTGATATAATTTTGAATTTTTGTCTGCGTTGTCGTGACCGCTCTTTCCGGTGGATTCCTGGGCATAATGCACCAAACTAGCAGAGGTATTTGGATATAAAAAATATCTTTATGGAACAAAAGGAACATTTGTTGTCTAACTGGGAGTCTCGTGAGTGAAAACATCTGAAGATCATCAAAGGTAAACAATTAATTTGATTGTTTTCTGATTTTTCTGAAGTTACCTGATGCTAAGTGTACTTATTGTTTTGTCGAGCGATCGATAAACTTACACAAACGCTTGTATTGCTTTCGCTGTAAAGCATAATTTCAAAATCTGAGACGACAGGTGGATTAACAAAAGGTTAAGGTGTGTTTTGCAATATAGCACTTATGATTTCATGAATATTTTCTAGTAATATTATTTGTCTGTGGCGCTATGCTATTCAGCGTTGCTCATGACAATTATACCAGATCCGGGATGGGTGGTTCAGAGAGGTTAAGAGGCTCCTCTGTCCTCCACTCGTTACCTGTATAAATGGCACCTGTTTGAACTTGTTATCAGTATAAAAGACACCTGTACACAAGCTCAAACAGTCACTCCAAACTCCACTATGGCCAAGACCAAAGAGCTGTCAAAGGACACCAGAAACAAAATTGTAGACCTGCACCAGGCTGGGAAGACTGAATCTGCAATAGGTAAGCAGCTTGGTTTGAAGAAATCAACTGTGGGAGCAATTATTAGGAAAAGGAAGACATAAAAGACCACTGATAATCTCCCTCGATCTGGGGCTCCACGCAAGATCTCACCCCGTGGGGTCAAAATGATCACAAGAACGGTGAGCAAAAATCCCAGAACCACACGGGGGGACCTAGTGAATGACCTGCAGAGAGCTGGGACCAAAGTAACAAAGCCTACCATCAGTAACACACTACGCCACCAGGGACTCAAATCCTGCAGTGCCAGACGTGTCCCCCTGCTTAAGCCAGTACATGTCCAGGCCCGTCTGAAGTTTGCTAGAGAGCATTTGGATGATCCAGAAGAAGATTGGGAGAATGGCATATGGTCAGAAGAAACCAAAATAGACCTTTTTGGTAAAAACTCAACTCGTCGTGTTTGGAGGACAAAGAATGCGAAGCATGGGGGTGGAAACATCATGCTTTGGGGCTGTTTTTCTGCAAAGGGACCAGGACGACTGATCCGTGTAAAGGAAAGAATGAATGGGGCCATGTATCGTGAGATTTTGAGTGAAAACCTCCTTCCATCAGCAAGGGCATTGAAGATGAAACGTGGCTGGGTCTTTCAGCATGACAATGATCCCTAACACAAGAAGGAGTGGCTTCGTAAGAAGCATTTCAAGGTCCTGGAGTGGCCTAGCCAGTCTCCAGATCTCAACAAATAGAAATTCTTTGGAAGGAGTTGAAAGTCCGTGTTGCCCAGCAACAGCCCAAAAACATCACTGCTCTAGAGGAGATCTGCATGGAGGAATGGGACAAAATACCAAAAACAGTGTGTGAAAACCTTGTGAAGACTTATAGAAAACATTTGACCTCTGTCATTGCCAACAAAGGGTATATAACAAAGTATTGAGATAAACTTTTGTTATTGACTTTACTTATTTTCCACCATAATTTGAAAATAAATTGTCACGCCTTGGTCTTAGTATTTTGTGTTTTAGTTAATTAGTCAGGCCAGGGTGTGACATGGGTTTATTGTTTGTTGTAATTCTTAGTGGGGTTTTTTAGTTATTGGGATTGTGGCTGATTAGGGGTGTGTGTTGCATAGGTTTGGCTGCCTGAGGCGGTTCTCAATCAGAGTCAGGTAATTCTCGTTGTCTCTGATTGGGAACCATATTTAGGTAGCCTGGGTGATTGTTCCTGTCTCTGTGTTAGTGTTCACCAGACAGGCTGTATAGGTTTTTCACGTTCCGTTTGTTGTTTTTGTTATTTCATGTATCGTCATTTGTTATATTAAAAAACATGAGTAACCAACACGCTGCATTTCGGTCCGACTCTCTTTCGACAAACGAAGAACGTCGTTACATAAATTCATTAAAAATTCTACAATGTAATTTTCTGGATTTTGTTTTCTCATTTTGTCTGTCATAGTTGAAGTGTACCTATGATGAAAATTATAGGCCTTTCTCATCTTTTTACGTGGGAGAACTTGCACAATTGGTGGCTGACTAAATACTTTTTTGCCCCACTGTATGTGTGTGTGTGAGTGCGTGTGTGTGTGCGTGCATGTGTGTGTGTATGTATGTGTGTGTGAGTGCGCGTGTGTGTGAGTGGGCGTGAGTGCGCGTGTGTGTGAGTGGGCGTGTGTGTATGTGTCTTGGACGATACACATAAATATCTCCAGGGATTAAGCATAGTCTGTTGAGCAAACATATCTAAGCCAGGTAATCATAATTGGTCCTTGAGAAGCAATGACACACCAAAGCCCATGCAGCCATCATCTCTAAAGCCCAGTGACCCACTGCACATCTACACCTCTCATTTCACACACAATCAAGCAGGATAAATTAATTCACTTTTTTTCCAGAATTACAAGGGATAAGAATTGACACATTTACTATTATAACAACAATAATATAACTATTTATATCAGGCTGGATGAAATATTGGTATGATAATCAAATAGGACATTCTTTAATTATACCTTAACGAGGAACCCCTAGACCTCTTTGCGGACCCCCCCCGAACCCCAGGTTGGGCCCCTGTCCTGACCCACTCTCCAGACATGGATAAATAAATCACCTTAACACAGATCATAATGCCCTTAATGTAATAACACTCATGATTCCAGGGCTGAAAAAGGACACATATCCATTCTCTTGGCCATTACTACAACCCACATGGGGCCTCTTATTGTGGGCAGAAGCATAGCAGCAGCATTAAAACCCTCAAGCATCATGTCTAAAATATAGACTGCAGCACATTACCAGGCTCCTTAGCAACAGCCATTACGTTACAGCAGATTGGTGGAGGCCGAGTCGTCTCCTAGCGAGGGTTGCCAAGCGCTATTGATCAAACTTGTGAACTACAGTTAACTACCAAAATAAAGGAACCACCAACATGAAGTGTCTGAATTGGGGGTTGGGCCACCACAAGCCAGAACAGCTACAATGCCCCTTGGAATGGATTCTAGTGTTTGGAACTCTATTGGTTGGAATGCAACACCATTCTTCCAAATTATATTCCAGAATTTGGTGTTTTGTTGATGGTGGTGAAAAACGGTGAAATCACCACCTTCCGGAGACACCTGAAACCCCACCTCTTCAAGGAATACCTAGGATAGGATAAAGCAATCCTTCTCACCCCCCCCCCCCCCCCCTTAAATGATTTAGATGCACTATTGTAAAGTGGCTGTTCCACTGATGTCAGAAGGTGAATTCACCAATTTGTAAGTCGCTCTGGATAAGAGCGTCTGCTAAATGCTTAAATGTATGTAAATGTAAACGCTGTCTCAGTCGCCACTCCAGAATCTCCCATAAGCATTCAATTAAGATCTGGTTAAGATCTGGTGACTGAACACACACACACGCCCTTTGAACCCCCTACGCTCCTCTTTCAAAGTCACTGAGATCTCTTCTTCCAGTCATGGTAGCCAAAATAATGGGCAACTGGGCATTTTTATACATGACCCGAAGCATGATGGAATGTTCATTGCTTAATTAACTCAGGAACTACACCTGTGTGGAAGTAGCTTTTTTCAATATACTTTGTAGCCCTCATTTACTCAAGTGTTTCCTTTATTTTGGCAGTTACCTGTACGTGTGTAGCATTGACAGGGTGAATGTATGAGGAGGAGAGGGAGGGATGGAGGGAGGAGGGGGAGCCCCCGCAGTCTGTGTGGAGGAGAGGAGAACCTGAGGGGGAGAATGAAAAGAGAGCAAGTGCTGTATATACCCTCTGACTCGGTTTGCTTCGAATAGCGCCCAGATCACACACACACACACACACACACACACACACACACACACACACACTCCCCGCTGCTCAGCATGTGTCTTTCCAACAGTCTCTCAGCATCTGCATTGTATGACTGGAGGGGAAGCCTGGTCTCTGAGGAGAAATAGAAAAGCATCAAAACTGCCTTCTCAACCTGCCCTAAACGGGTCAACACAGGGAGAGAGAAGAGAGACTGAGACACTTTCATCAAGGCCTGCCTGGGCTAAATGCACCAGTTTGAAGCCAAATGAGTTAAAGGGCAAGTTAAAAGGCAACAAATATTTAATTTCAAAGCAGCATATTGTTACTGTCTTATTGAAGAAGTCCATGTTTTTTGAGAGAGAGGGAGATAGAGTAGAGAGAGCTCTGTTCATTGTGTTATAATTAAGCAATAAGGCCTGAGGGGGTGTGGTATATGGTCAATATACCATGGCTAAGGGCTGTTCTTAGGCACGACGTACAGTGCCTTGCGAAAGCATTTGGCCCCCTTGAACTTTGCGACCTTTTGCCACATTTCAGGCTTCAAACATAAAGACATAAAACTGTATTTTTTGTGAAGAATCAACAACAAGTGGCACACAATCAGGAAGTGGAACGACATTTATTGGATATTTCAAACTTTTTTAACAAATCAAAAACTGAAAAATTGGACGTGCAAAATTATTCAGCCCCCTTAAGTTAATACTTTGTAGCGCCACCTTTTGCTGTGATTACAGCTGTAAGTCGCTTGGGGTATGTCTCTATCAGTTTTGCACATCGAGAGACTGAAATTCTTTCCCGTTCCTCCTTGCAAAACAGCTTGAGCTCAGTGAGGTTGGATGGAGAGCATTTGTGAACAGCAGTTTTCAGTTCTTTCCACAGATTCTCGATTGGATAGAGGTCTGGACTTTGACTTAACCATTCTAACACCTGGATATGTTTATTTTTGAACCATTCCATTGTAGATTTTGCTTTATGTTTTGGATCATTGTCTTGTTGCAAGACAAATCTCCGTCCCAGTCTCAGGTCTTTTGCAGACTCCATCAGGTTTTCTTCCAGAATGGTCCTGTATTTGGAATGGTCCTGTATACTTCCCATCAATTTTAACCATCTTCCCTGTCCCTGCTGAAGAAAAGCAGGCCCAAACCATGATGCTGCCACCACCATGTTTGACAGTGGGGATGGTGTGTTCAGGGTGATGAGCTGTGTTGCTTTTATGCCAAATATAACGTTTTGCATTGTTGCCAAAAAGTTCAATTTTGGTTTCATCTGACCAGAGCACCTTCTTCCCCATGTTTGGTGTGTCTCCCAGGTGGCTTGTGGCAAACTTTAAACAACACTTTGTAATGGATATCTTCAAGAAATGGCTTTCGTCTTGCCACTCTTCCATAAAGGCCAGATTTGTGCAATGTATGACTGATTGTTGTCCTATGGACAGAGTCTCCCACCTCAGCTGTAGATCACTGCAGTTCATCCTAGAGTGATCATGGGCCTCTTGGCTGCATCTCTGATCAGTCTTCTCCTTGTATGAGCTGAAAGTTTAGAGGGACGGCCAGGTCTTGGTAGATTTGCAGTGGTCTGATACTCCTTCCATTTCAATATTATCGCTTGCACAGTGCTCCTTGGGATGTTTAAAGCTTGGGAAATCTTTTTGTATCCAAATCTGGCTTTAAACTTCTTCACAACAGTATCTCGGACCTGCCTGGTGTGTTCCTTGTTCTTCATGATGCTCTCTGCGCTTTAATCGGACCTCTGAGACTATCACAGTGCAGGTGCATTTATACGGAGACTTGATTACACACAGGTGGATTGTATTTATCATCATTAGTCATTTAGGTCAACATTGGATCATTCAGAGATCCTCACTAAACTTCTGGAGAGAGTTTGCTGCACTGAAAGTAAAGGGGCTGAATAATTTTGCGCGCTCAATTGTTAAGTTTTTGATTTGTTAATAAAGTTTGAAATATCCAATAAATGTCGTTCCACTTCATGATTGTGTCCCACTTGTTGTTGATTCATCACAAAAAAACACAGTTTTATATCTTTATGTTTGAAGCCTGAAATGTGGCAAAAGGTCGCAAAGTTCAAGGGGGCCGAATACTTTCGCAAGGCACTGTAACAAGGGGGTGCCTGGATACAGCCCTTAGCCTTGGTATATTGGCCATATACCACAAACCCCAGAGGTGTCTGATTGCTATTATAAAGTGGTTACCAACATAATTAGAGAAGAAAAAAAGTAATGATTTGTCATACCGTGGTATACGGTCTGATATACCATGGCTGTCTGCCAATCAGCATTCGGGGCTGTAACCAACCAGTTTATAATAGCTAATAAGCTGAGCTCATTTTAGCTTTAGCATCATTAGCAACAGGGAGCTGCACAGCGCCTGGGAAGAGCACAGCAAATTGGCTCTGAGATGCAGCATTACAGAGAGAAAGAGAGAGAGAGGAAGGAGGAGAGAGAGAGACAGAGAGAAGGAGGGAGGGAAATGAGCACGTTCCCCCCCAAAAATCCATCTCCTCCTTGCATGGCAATCTAAATTCTATCGCCAGTCAGGCATTCTCTTCCGCTCGCAGCAGAGGGTGCCAAAACATCACTTAACTCCCACATAGACAACACTCACATACCTTACATTCCACAGAGCTTACAGTCCAATTTCCTACCTAAAAATACCAGACATCGTTTGGTGCTGAAAACTATTTTACTACATCTTTATTGGTTGTGTCTGGGTCTGTGAGAATGCTTGTCTAGACATCGTTTCTCTTGGGCATTGTATTGTGCAGCTATAGATACAAACATATTCCTTAAGTTTCATGAACTCTTGTCTCACACATCCCCCCTGAGCTGTTAGTCTACGGCAAAGTTAGCTGACCAATAACTCATTTCTGTGGGTTTGCTCTACAGAGAAAGAGAGAGAGAGAGAGCAATTAAGACCATAGTCAGTCAGAATTAGGGTGTTTGTTTGGTGCAATAACAGCAATAGAAGAGACATATTCCATTTGGGATATCACAACAACAAAGAAGTTACTGCAATCAACGAGCACTTTCTTTTCTCTCAGATCTCATTGCACTTATGATAGAACAGCAGAATATGTACAGTCGGATGCTCCTCTCCTCCACTACTCCTCCGTTTCAACAACAAAACAAAAACAATAACAAATGCACTGGGGCAAGCAGTGACGCTGACTCCCCGAATGCAGATCTTTTTTCTTCTTCTCCCCAATTATGTGGTATCCAATTGGTAGTTAGTCTTGTCTCATCGCTGCAACTTTGGTACGGACTGGGGAGAGGCGAAGGTCGAGAGCCATGCGTCCTCCAAAACACAACCCAATCTGCGGCTTGACACAAAGCCCACTTAACCCGGAAGCCAGCCGCACCAATGTGTCGGAGGAAACACTGTACACCTGGTGACCGTGTCAGCGTGCACTGCACACTGCCAGCCACTGGAGTTGCTAGAGCACAATGGGACAAGGACATCCCTGCCGGCCAAACCCTCCCCTAACCCAGACGACGCTGGGCCAATTGTGTGCTGCCCCATGGGTCTCCCGGGTGTGGCCGGCTGCGACAGAGCCTGGGCTCAAACCCAGAATCTTTAGTGGCACAGCTAGCACTGCGATGCAATGCCTTAGATCACTGCGCCACTCGGGAGGCCCAGACTTGATCTTTAATGATTAACAACAGTAAAAGAGACCATTGTGCCATCTCGTGTCTACAGTACAGTACAGCATGTAATTCCTACATAATAAAACAATACATTCTCTGTCCTCAGTATTTTCCTGCTGCACAAAGACCTGTACTGCTGCTAGTTTCTGTCTGTCTCTGTCTGGTCCATTCCCACTCAGCTTACTGTATTCACATCTCTGGTGACAGAGTACCTGGCTGATGTTGTGACTGGCAGCCCACAGGCCGTTGATATTATTTAGCCCCCCAAGTTTTCTGAGCAAAAAATAAATAAACATACTGCCACGTTCTGACCTTTATTTCCTTTGTTTTGTCTTTATTTAGTATGGTCAGGGCGTGAGTTGGGGTGGGCGGTCTGTGTGTGGTTTTCTATGTTGGGGTTTTGAGTTCATTCTAGTATGGTTCTCAGTCAGAGGCAGGTGTCGTTAGTTGTCTCTGATTGAGAATCATACTTAGGTAGCCTGGGTTTCACTTTTGAGTTGTGGGTGTTTGTTTCCGTGAGTGTTTGTTGCCACACGGTACTGTTTCGGTTTAGTTCATGTTCACGTTTATTGTTTTGTATTTCATAGTGTTCAGTTTATGTCTTAAAATAAACGTTATGGACACTTACCACGCTACGCATTGGTCATCTGATCCTTCTCGCTACTCCTCCTCAGAAGAGGAGGAAGAATGCCGTTACACATATATCCATTGTTGGACATAAAAGACTGTAAAAACACCAGGATATCATCTCCAAGGGATTTTAATTTATACAATTTGTTCCCAAGTAAACCCACACATAAATAGAGAGGTATATGTGATCTTATCCCAATGTAATCAAGGTTTGAAATTATTCTGTTTTGGTCAAATTTGATATCAATATGGGGTCAATTTGCAGTGTACAAATGATTTCTGACCATGTTCCGGCCCGCCGACCATCCGCTCAAGAAAACAATCTGGCCGAGGCTAAATCTAGTTGGGCATTCCTGCTGTACTGGTACAGTCAGGAGGGAACAAGACAGTAGGCTGATATCACAGATCATACCAGGTCACATCTTTCTCTGTGCACAATGCAAATACTGTACATGCAAAGAAGGGACATTTAAAACA
Organism: Oncorhynchus masou masou; assembly: GCF_036934945.1. Taxonomy (NCBI): domain Eukaryota; kingdom Metazoa; phylum Chordata; class Actinopteri; order Salmoniformes; family Salmonidae; genus Oncorhynchus; species Oncorhynchus masou. The sequence goes on from NC_088223.1 coordinate 66,139,094, forward strand.
ATACAGCAGCCTATTTTGCCTAAAACATTTGGAAGTCTGGAAGGTTCTTGTTTCAGGTTCTGTTTGTCTCTAAACTTAATGTGTGTGTGTGTGTGTGTGTGTGTGTGTGTGTGTGTGTGTGTGTGTGTGTGTGTAGCACGGCAGCCAGGGAGTGGGATTTAACACCACACTGAAGACGACATGACATGCTGGAGTAGAGTAGAAAGAGCTTAACAGCACTTGAAAATCCTGCTTGTGTAAAAGGACTGACGCTGGAGTTGAGAGACAGGTACGGGGAGTCAAACATTTAATGAGGAACAGACATGGAACAAGACAGGAACAGCATCAGCAAACCGGTAACAAAACGACATACAAACGTTAATGTGGAAGCGGGGAACAAAGTGGGGGGGGGACAGACAGATATAGGGAAGGAAATAACACAGGTTATTGAGTCCAAGTGAGTCCAAATGATCGCTGACGTGCATGACGAGGGAAGCAGGTGTGCATAATGATGGTGGCAGGAGTGCGTAATGCTGGGCAGCCTGGCGCCCTCGAATGCCAGAGGGGTATAGTGGGAGCAGGTGTGACAGCTTGAACAGATGGAGCATAATCTGGTAACAACGGACAGTAAGAAACAGAAACAGCACCACACAAATCAACCCATTAGCATCATGATTCTACAACACAGACACACTTTGTGAACTCCTAATCTAAGGCAAAGAATGGGAATTATAATCATTCATAGTAACATTGAATAAATTGACACATAGGCTGCTCCACTACAGAACTTAATAAAAATCATGACATTCGAAACATATTTGTCTTGACATGAAACATTGCTGTGGTATTATTATTCATGATCTGCTGTGGACTGAAGACTAGACAGGAGACAACATATAGCAGTGATACAGGAGTCAAAACATGATAGGTCTTAACACAAGTCACATACTCCTCTCTTAATTAAAACATGAGGTCTTAACACAAGTCACATACTCCTCTCGTAATTAAAACATGAGGTCTTAACACAAGTCACATACTCCTCTCGTAATTAAAACATGAGGTCTTAACACAAGTCACATACACCTCTCGTAATTAAAACATGAGGTCTTAACACAAGTCACATACACCTCTCGTAATTAAAACATGAGGTCTAAACACAAGTCACATACTCCTCTCTTAATCAAAACATGAGGTCTTAACACAAGTCACATACTCCTCTCTTAATTAAAACATGAGGTCTTAACACAAGTCACATACTCCTCTCTTAATTAAAACATGAGGTCTTAACCCAAGTCACATACTCCTCTCTTAATTATTACACTCAATTTAATGCCACTGACTGGAGCTACAGCGCCGTGAAAAAGTATTTGACCATTTCTGATTTTCTCTATTTTTGCATATTTTGTATACTGAATGCTATCAGATATTCAACAAAAAACTAATGTTAGATAAAGGGAACCTGAGTTTATAAATAACTCAGGTTTAATTAACAAAGTTATGCAACACCCAATTCCCCTGTGTGAAAAAGTTGGTTGTGCCAACTTGAGCTGCAAAATTCATGCCTGTGGAGGACATTTGGCCCACTCTTGCATGCAGAACTACTTTAACTCAGCGACATTTGTGGGTTTTCAAGCACAAACTTCTGGTTTCAAGTCCTGCAACAACATCTCAATTGGGATTAGGTCTGGACTTTGACTAAGCCATTTCCAAAACTTAAAATGTGTTGCTTATTAGCCATTTTCATGTAGACTTGTTTTGGATTATTGTCTTGCTGCATGACCCAGCTGCGCTTCAGCTTCAGCTCACAGACGGACGGCCTGACATTCTCCTGTAGATTTCTCTGATAATAGAAGAAATCATGAATTTTGCTCTAAGGCAAGTCGTCCATGTCCTGAGGCAGTGAAACCTCCCCAAACCATCACACTACCACCACCATGCTTCACCGTTGGTTTGAGGTTCTTACTATGGAATGCAGTGTTTGGTTTTCGCCAGACATAAAGGGACCCATGTCATCCAAAAAGTTTACTCAAGTTTGCCAAAAAGCACCTGGATGATCATCAAGACTCTTGGAGAATGTTCGATGGACAGATGATTCAAAAGTATCACTTTTTGGATGATGAAAAGCTAGCTGTGATAAGAGCTCTCTAGGAACGGCTCAAACACACGCACACGCATCCACGCACGTAAGCACAAACACACACAGAGTAGTGCCTCTCTCTGAATACGAGACCACTCTGTTTGCTTCTTGGCAGGCAGGGCTGTGCAAGCTGGCAAAGGCTGTGTTGTTGGCTGGATGGGGTCTGGGATTGTGCTGTGTACTGGGCTGTCCTGTGTGCTGTTGCTGTGATGGGCTTTTGCAGGGAGCCTTATGTCTGGTAGGCGAATCTGGCAGCACAGAGCAGAGCTTGGGGAAGAGAGACTGGTCTCGGTAAATAAAAGTTAGTTGTCGACCCAAGGACGATATGCGTCTCATCGGACCCTTCTAACACATAGCCACAGGGAAGTGTGATTCATTGTCGGTGTGAAGATCTGTTCTACAGTATCTGCAACAAGCCAGTTTCTCCAAAAACAGAAGATGATTATGATGATTGTGATAGAACTACTCAAGATTGGGAGGTACTGTAAGGCACTAAGGGTAGTCCAATCCAGAGGAGAAATACTTAAGCAGTGTGTTCAAGTAGTTTGTTCAAGGCTATGAGGAACTGAAGGAGTTTTAAACGGAAAGTAAAAGCACAGAAGTAACTTTGGTGTTAGCTGATTTCTTATCCATAAAGACATTTCATTTCCGAGCGATGTCATTTGGATGTGAGCCAAATAAGATTAAATGTTTTTTTCTCCACCCCGAAGTTCTTCTTCTGTAAATTAAGAAAATAATTAATCTAGAAACATTAGCTTCTTTGCAACGATGAAACTGGCTCTACTATGATAACATACAGTTCCTGGTTTCATGTGTAGTGTATATTCTTGGAGGCTTATTGGCTCAGGCAGGTGGTAGCAGATGTTCCACTTCCCCCATACACTGCACTTCATTACTGGCTGATTTCTATGAAACATCTGGTTTCAGATCCACAGGAAGTATGATGCACTTGGTTATGTTTGAGAGGCCCTGGATGGTTGGGAGTATTGCCTCACGGTGTTAACCATCCAACTTCTCTTTATGTTTTATTACTCTAAATAGATTGTGTATGAAATGTTCTTAATCTGAATCTTCTCTATGCTTCACTCAGACAGACTATTATATTATAGTATAGTACGGGCATCATTTATTATCATAGATAAACCAGAGTGAACCAGATACTCTCCCAACCAAAAAAACTCCTTCCAGTCCTTACACGGTGTGGCGAGGGGGTGAGGGTTGACTAATTTCCATCATTTTTCATAACACATTCATGGAACAGAGCAGAGCCCAAGCTATGCCTGTCCCCTCCACAGCTGGAGCAGATCAGGAACAGAACTGCAGCACCAGAGAGAAAGATGCTACTTGAGTACATGGGCCCGACCACTCCATCTACAGTACATTCCGAAAGTATTCAGACCCCTTGACTTTTTCCAAATTTTATTACATTACAAATGTATTATAAAATGGAGTTCATATTTTTCCCCCTTATCTACACACACAATACCCAATAATGACACATTTAAAAACATATATTTTTTTTGTGCAAATTTAGAAAATAAACTGAAATATCACATTTACCTAACTATTAACCTCTTGAAACTCCCCATCCCGGATCCGGGACCGTGACTAAAGCCTCAGGCTCATTAGCATAACGCAACGTTAACGATTTCTGAAAATCGCAAATAAAATGAAAATAATGCGCCTGCTCTCAAGCTTAGCCTTTTCTTAACAACACTGTCATCTCAGATTTTCAAAATATGCTTTTGAACCATAGCAATTGACTAATTTGTGTAAGAGTATGCTAAGCTAGCTTAGCATTTTGAGTAGCATTTAGCACGCAACATTTTCACAAAAACCAGATAACCAAATAAATAAAATCATTTACCTTTGAAGAGCTTTGGATGTTTTCAATGAGGAGACTCTCAGTAACATACCAAATGCGCAGTTTTTCCTGAAAGCGTCTGTGTGTAGGAGAAATCGCTCCGTTTTGTACATCACATTTGGCTACCGAAACGAACCGAAAATTCAGTCACCTACAACGTCAAACTTTTTCCGAATTAACTCCATAATATCGACCGAAACATGGCAAACGTTGTTTGGAATCAATCCTCAAGGTGTTTTTTCACATATCTCTTCATTGATATATCGTTCGTGGAAGCCTGCATTCTTCTCTGAATTCTGTGGAAAAATACTTGCAGCTGACTTTTGCGCACCAATTTCGGCGCAGGACACTGGGCGGACACCTGGTAAATGTGGTCTCTTATGGTCAATCTTCCAATGATATGCCTACAAATACGTCACAAGTCGAGCATCTTTTTGTGACAAAATATCTTGTTTAAAACGGGAACGTTTTTCATCCAAAAATGAAATTGCGCCCCTAGAGTTTCAACAGGTTAAGACACTTTACTCAGTACTTTGTTGAAGCACTTTTGGCAGTGATTACAGCCTCGAGTCAGAGTGACCATCGGGTTCTTCGTTCACCTCCCTGACCCTTCGCCCCTGATTGCTCAGTTTGGCTGGCCGGCCAGCTCTAGGATGAGTCTTGGTGGTTCCACTGTGTTCTTGATACCCTTCTCCAGATCTGTTCATCGACACAATCCCGTCTCTGAGCTATACGATCAATTTGCAAAAATATATTTTTTAAACTGTTTTCGCCTTGTCATTGTGGGGTATTGTGTGTAGATTGATGAGGGAAAAATGTAATTAATCCATTTTAGAGTAAGGCTGTAATGTAACAACATGTGTAAAAAGTCAAGGGGTCTGAATACTTTTCGAATGCACTGTATAAATCACACTGTCTCTCTGATTCATCCCACTGTGTTATTTCAACACTGTTTAAACTATTTAGTTAAGTGTGCTTTAGCTTAAGCCCAGTCTGTGAATGAGAGCTGAGGTGCTGTGCTATCGCCACTCAGCCCTGGCCTGAATTGGAGAGATGGAGAAATTTATGGCCAGAAAGGAGCCAGAACCTGCCAACAAATCTGAGCTTCATTGGCTTACAGGCGTCATTATGCTGCATAAGGAGGAGGGAGGGAAGCAGGGATGAAGGGGGAGAGGGAGCGAGGCTGGAGATACTGGGTAAAGAACGGGCCCTTCGTATCTGTCCCCATAAATACTTAAGAATTTCCTCCACACCTGCTACATGACCTCTCGGTTTGAGCAGGAGGAGAGGGGGATAGAGGGATGGAGGGAAGGAAGAAATAAAGGAAGGGGGAAAGGGGTGGAAACTATGAAACATAGATTACAAACAAAGACAGTGTGATATATTCTCCCCCGCCCCTAACGTACCATACCCTGACCCAAGTCTGCTCCTCCTAATCTACCTGGTTTATCTACAGTGTATCTTGGCCCAGCCAGATCCCAAGACACGCCTAATTGATATTTACACAGCAATGGGCTCTCTGCTCGGCTGGCTGCATCAGAGAGAGAGGAGGAGGGAGGGGGGGCACAATACAATTATACACCTTATTAAAGCCTATTAGTTCGGCAGGAAACCTGGCACGTACCAGTGTGTGTTTGTGTGTGTGTGTGTTGCTGGCTGCAGCCCAGGTGGTCCATTACAAACCTGGGCTTTGGCCGATAAATGCCTGGGATTTCCACATTAACACTCAATAACCAAATAATGACACAAGAGCACCGGCTTCCGGAGCCCAGGGAAGGAGGACTCTCTTCTCCTCTCCTCTCCTCTCCCACCAATCTCTGTCTGTCTATGGGAGCGAGGAGGGGAGATGAGAAGCAGGGTAAGCAGAGCGGACTGTGAGTGGGAGATAAGTTATCAAAGCCTAGGTAGACTGTGCAGTGCTGGTGTGTGTGTGTGTGTGTGTGTGTGTGTGTGTGTGTGTGTGTGTGTGTGTGTGTGACAGGACTGTGCCTCCTCTCACATAGTACTGATGAAAGAGGTGTGTTCTCTCTGGCTGGCAGGGGCGGTCAGGGCTAACAGGCTGCTGGATACCACTCACCTGCGAACGCACGAAGCAGAAAAAGCGTGACGGACAGCTAGAGGGGACATGAGACATTTTTGGATACTGTGTGGGTGTTACCCAAAACTGTTACCCAAAAACCACACAGTAAATTCACTCCAAGTATAAAACCCTGTCAAAGTATAGCTACGTTTCCATCCAATTGGCGAAAGATTTTCATGTGAATATTCTGTGCGTGATGACGTAGTGGACATAAAAATAACTTTTGAGGTGAAATTCCCAAATGAATAAAAAATACTAGTTAAATGTGTTTCCATCACAACTCTACTGATGATTTTGTCACAACAAATGGTGTGTTATATAGCGAATGTGCCCACTCACTTTCACCACCCTGTGAAGTTCATCATCACTTATTTAATCTGTGACCTAATAAACTGTATGCTTTCCCGAGTCTTAGTGGGAGGACCACACAACATCTCGTGACTCCAACTATACTTCGATATGATGGTCATTTGTCAATACTGCCACTGCTAGCATAATTAATTTTATCGACACAAAAGCATCCAACCTTGTCTAGCATATTTTGTTTTGTTCATATTTGGAATGTTACTGACAAATTCGCTGTTTCTATCAGGCCTGTAGTGACACTTCTTATCCGACATGTACTTTACTCGCATTAAAAGGTGAGATGGAAACCTTGTTTATGATACCCTTGAATTCAACATTGCTCTCCACAGCCTGTCGCGCTGACATAGTAGCCTTCTTCCTCAGATATAAAACCCTTCAGCTAGAAGGACATAAAACAAAACTGTCTACTTGATTTGAGACTATTACAGTCTTGTACTTGAAGTGACATGTTGTGGACAGGCCTGATAAAAGCTTCTTAAACACCTGTAACTGCTGCTGGAGGTGATTGACAGCTGCGCAGAACCAAGGCATAAGTGGCTGACACTTTAGTATAAGTGTTGGTACTTAATTTTTGCAAATTGACTTGGAGGGGTTTGTCAAAGGAAGGAAGAATGACAGACAGGGAGGGAGGCGTTGGGGGGGACAGTGTGTGTGTGTATGAGTGAGTGCCTGTTGCCACGGTCACCCGGCCCCCATGGCTAACAAGCTCCGCCATACGGTACAGCTCCACCCGCCACTACAAACGCTGCAGACAGCCAGAGGGACTTGAATGTGGAAAAAGAAGTGGAAAATGAGACACATTAACACCGGGAGCCAGACGACCCCCCACCCCCCACCCTTTTTAGAAAAACTAACTGACACTTCAAAGTAAAGGTTTCCCAGCAAAGGAGAGGATGGGGGAGAGAGATGGGGTAGATCAAATTAAAACAGCCATTTGCCAAGACATGATGGCCTAGACTTGTCAAGCAGCATCAGGGTTTCTGAGCAGGACAGGCTTCAACTGCTGCTAGGGGAGAGAAGAGGAACATAGTAGAACAGTCTCTGAGAGAGGGCTTTGGGAGACACTACATCAACATTTTATATTACACGGCCTATGCTCTCATACACACTATGAGACAGATATGCATAACATGATAGACATTCATATTCTGTGTTATTATTGCATAACAAGAGAGCAGAGTGAAACATGGGGGTGAATCATGTGTGTTGACAAAACCTATTGTTAAACTCCCATACACACTCCATGAGACACATAACAGAGTAATAATGTAACAATGTGTGAGAGAAGTATGGGATAATATTGTGAGCTATGTGTGTACTTTATAGCCAGTCTTCATGTGTTGACAAAGCCTTCCGACACGCCTATCAACACAACTGAGAGATTGCTGGGGCTCTATACACTTGGTAATGACATCTCTCTCGTCTGTTCCATCTTGTGTACAGTAGCTACATTACATTAACTGCTCTGTCTGTCTGTGTAAACATCAGCATGTGGAGCTGGCATGACAACACACAGACTAGTGAGTGAGGTAAATTGTTGCTGTTTTTGTGGCATGATGTTGACACAAATAGAACAACAAATCATGACTGTGACAGCAACAATTACCATGCCCGTAACTTAGTCAGAACCGGAACGGTTTTGCCATGTTATCTGACAATCTGGACATTGCTTTTATTTTAATTATTTATTGGCTTAGTGAATAAGCTTATCAAGAGTGGCCCCGGCACACTGAAATTGAACACAATATTACATTTTGCACAGTGGATTTAGAGACAGGCACAGTGAAACCCATTCTACAGTGCTTTACGCCAAAATTTAAACACAAGTATCCCACCTACGAGATGACAGTGATTAGCAGTTATAGCATATCATTCCCTTTACAACCAGTAGCTACATGAGAAGAGTAAATACAGTAAGGCTTAGTAAATGATAAGGCATTATGTAATGTTATGCCTATGTCATAGTAGTCCTTCTCCAGACATGGAGCTAGGCTTTACTATCATTTAGGCACAACAGTGTGAGTGAGTCACTCCTCTGTGATACAGTGAACTCATCCAGGGGCTGTTAAAGGTCTTAACCTCAACCTGTCTCCAAGCAGAGGCGCCCTCAGTGTGACTATGGACCAGCCAAGCACTCCTCAGTGAGCCAGCTGTTTGTCTGTCTAAAAGTCGTGCCAGGGGAGGGCAGAGTAGGGCACTGCTCAACTTGGATCTGCCCTTTCAAACTACCAGCCTGGGAAAACACAAAATACAACACTAATTTGTCTGTTGTTGAGCTGCAATCAAACAAATGGAAACTGTTGTAACACCGGCCGACACGGGAAACACAGGAAAAAGCAACAACACACAAACGAAACACACACACCCTTCTGGTATGACAATTGTGTAGACAGAGAAATAAGAGAGCTGTGGACGTGCTGAGCTGTCATAACACTGTCATGTCAGCCTTAACCCCAGATGGTGAGGGATAGAAAAGACTGCATCACTCACTCCGATAGAGAATGACATCTGCTACAGCTCAGTGAGGGGTGAGGGAGAGGCCGTGTGTACAAATGGATGATGGTGATTGACGGTGCACAGACTAGTGCAGAAATGAACCATAAAGCCTTGCAAAGCTGAAGTAGAAATCTCATTACAGAATGGCTCATGGCTGGAGAGGGGAAGAACACACTTCCCCCACTGGCTGAGCACCATATAGTCTACAGTAGGCAGCATGTTCCAGGATGCATAGTCTTGTCTTATTCCACACACACACACACACACACACACACACACACACACACACACACACACACACACACACACACACACACACACACACACACACACACACACACACACACACACACACACACACACACACACACACACACACACACACACACACACTTCCAGAAGCAGGCCAGGCAGGCAGAGACAGCTCAGCCCCCAGTTCCCCTTTCTCCCCTCCTCTTTTGGTGCCAGAGCAGATGGGCCTCAGCATGCCCCTCTGTTCACCACCGCCACACAACAAAGTGCCACGGGCAATGACACAAACACCACCACACCACGCTACACTCTCATGTCCTGGCCCCCTCCACCTCCTCAGCCCCTGGCCACCTCAATCTATCTCCATGCTCCCACCATCCTCTGTCTCTCATATACCGACTCACCCACAAACACCTGCAGGTCTGTGGACATGTACAGCAACCCATGTACACTACCAGTCAAAAGTTGACACACCTACTCATTCAAGGGTTTTTCTTTATTTTTACTATTGTCTACATTGTAGAATAATAGTGAAGACATCAAAACGATAAAATAACACATATGGAATCATGTAGTAACCAAAAAAGTGTTAAACAAATAAAAATATATTTTATATTTGACATTCTTCAAATAGCCACCCTTTGCCTTGATGACAGCTTTGCACACTACATAAAATCCTCTTTGACAGAGTCTTTCTGGGTAAACTTTGCACACCTGGATTGCACAATATTTGCTCATTTTAAAGTTGGTTGTTGATATTTGCCAGACAGCCATTTAAGTCCAGCCATACATGTTCAATGTTGGTGGGAGCATGGAGATAGATGGAGGTGGCCAGGGGCTGAGGAGGTGGAGGGGGCCAGAATTCTTACTGGTTGGTAGGTGATCAAATACTTATGTCATGCAAGAAAATGCTAATTAATTACTTAAATTTCATACACTGTGATCTTCTGGATTTTTGTTTTAGATTCGGTCTCACAGTTGAAGTGTACCTATGACAAAAATTACAGATCTCTACATGCTTTGTAAGTAGGAACACCTGCAAAGTCGGCAGTGTATCAAATACTTGTTCTCCCCACTGTAGCTGTTTTCAGCTCCATGTAGGCTTGCTTGCTTGCTAGCCAAGTAATTTGTTGTGCATCCTTAGCTACCTTTTATTAATATGCTTTTTCCTAGTCAATACATGCATTCTTTGTCTGATCACTGTCAGTTTATTCCCTCTCTATATTGTGTTGCACCATTGGGTTGAAGGGCTGGGCAATGTTACCAATTCAATAAAAGGGAGTTATTCTACTCACAATGTAAAAACTTGTATCATTAAAAATGATTAACCTGACAATAATAACGTGATGGGTTAATTGTGTAACAATACACAGGCCATGTTAGGATGATGGTTCAAGGTAATCTGATAGTTATGAAGAAAATGTTTTGAAGTATGAAATTACCAAATAAAGTAAACCTGTGCAATTTGGTCAAGATTATGAATATGTAATACTGCACCATAATGTCACACTGAAGTGCAGAAACACATCCAACGATTCACACACATTGACACACCCTGGCCGTCCATACACACACAAAGGGAAGGAGTCAACAAGTCATCAAGAACAGCAACCGTGCGCTATTGGCTAGGTTCCAGCATGTGGTCCTCTTGCCTCCTTTTATTGAGTGAATCCTGTATATAAGCTTGATCAAATAGCTTAATAACATGCTATTTCAAATGTATTGTTCTGTGTAACAATTAGTGGATGTTGCCATGTTGACATCCAACTCAATATTGCTGTTCTATTCCTACTGTTCCCACGGAGCTGTCCATTCCGAGTCAACTTAGAACCATGACCCCGCTTGGCCTGCTTTTGGACCCGACAAGCAACTCCCTACCAGTCAAGCTCCCGTTGGTTGATCAGACTGCTAACTCGGCTAAGGACCAGCTGATTCAAATAATCAACTCATAATCAAGCTTTGATTAGTTCAATCAGATGTGTAAAGTACAAAACAATAAACTAAATTTGCACCCTTTGAGTATATAGGCAGGTTATCGTTACGCATTGTGTATTTATTACTCGTGTTCTTATCTTTCTATTCTTTATATGTTCCTCTCTGCACTATTGGGCCCGTAAGCATTTCACGGTTAGTCTACACCTGTTGTTTACCAAGCATGTGACAAATAGTTTGATTTGATTTGCGTTTTGGCAACCCTGACCTAAAGAATATGGTAAGATGTCAGTAGCATGGTTTAGCACTACATTTTAACGGATGTTTTGCTCATTGTGTAAAGGGTGGGCACAGTCAGACAGGATGGATTCCCCAATGTCATGACCAACTGGTACAAACACTCCTTTACCCCTATGGCCATTACCCTTTGAATACAGGGAAGAGGAGGAGGTAGGCTAGTCGGTCTGGAACTGGTATCATTGGTTGTCATAACTTGGGGATGATGATGATGGTGATATTGATGACGGTGATGATGACGTTGCTGATGATGATTTTGGTCAGGATATTTTTGATGATATTGACGTGATGATTCAAGGATGAGCACAGTGCATTTTACTTATGTAACTTTGTGAAGCGTTATACTTCTGTGCTGCTGCTAATGTTGATCGTTACATTGATGGCTGTCAGCCCATGACTGATGTATTAGTCCACTGTTATTCAGTATCATTGTGTTTGTGGATTTTAATTTGTCCTATCCTCAAGTGTTCCTCTGTTGCTAAAAACAATTGATACAAATACAAGTACAAATAAAGTTATACATTGATCTTGATAGGGTCTGATATGTAAAAAATGCTTGATACTAATTTATGAATGCTTTTAAGTTATATCCTCTAGGAATGCATTGTACATCTTGTGTTATACATTCTTTACCAAAATAAATGCAGTTCAATTCTATTTCTTCCTCCTGAACCCATATAAAGAGGTTTCAATAACTGTAGGAATACAATAGCTGCCTGAACCATATTGTTAAGAGGACAGCTTCCAAGTCTCATTTTAAAGCAATTATTGGAAGTATGGAGAGGTCTATGATCGGGTTCTCATAATGGGACAGTGAGCTGTTAATGCTCACATTTTATTGGCTACAATAAGACATTACAAAGTCCTCCAGACAGTCCTCAAGTACTTGGGAAGATCTCAATTGCATGGCTGAATGAAAAACTGAATGAGACATGGCAGAATGAGAAACTGCTTCACTCTGAGCGTCACTTGACACTAAGATTATCCCAATGAATGGAGAAAGCAGACTCATCTGAAGCCACATTTGTGGATTGTAATACATCGACAGGGGGAAAGATGATCTGTATTCTGTGCTTACAGAATTTTTAGACCACAAGCTTTTTGAATGCACAAATGCATATTCCACAGTTCGGAACATTTGATCACAAATTGTTCTATATTTGTGCATTCTATTTGTGAGCTATGTTGATATACACTACATGACCAAAATTATGTGGACACCTTTTCGTCGAACATCTCATTCCAAAATCATGGGCATTAATATGGAGTTGGTCCCCCCTTTGCTGCTATAACAGCCTCCACTTTTCCGGGAAGGCTTTTCACTAGATGTTGGAACATTGCTGCAGGGACTTGCTTCCATTCAGCCACAAGAGCATTAGTGCCTCCCGAGTGAGTGGCACAGCGGTCTAAGGTACTGCTTGAGGCATCACTACAGCCCAGGGTTCGATCCAGGCTGTGTCACAGTCGGCCACGCCCGGGAGACCCATGAGGCAGCGCACAATTGGCCCAGCATCGTCTGGGTTAGGGGAGGGTTTGGCCGGCCAGGATTTCCTTGTCCCATCGTGTTCTAGCGACTTCCAGAGGCAGTTTGGAAATCGGTAGTGAATGTTGCAACTGAGGACAGACGATTATTAAATGCTACGCACTTCAGCACTCGGTGGTCCCATTCTGTGTGCTAGTGTGGTATACCACTTCGAGGCTGAGCCGTTGTTTCTCCTAGGCATTTCCACTTCACAATAACAGCATTTACAGTTGACCAGGCCAGAAATTTGATGAACTGACTTGTTTGAAAGGTGACATCCTATGACGATGACAAGTTAAAACTCACTGAGCTCATCGGTAAGGCTATTCTCCTGCCAATGTTTGGCTATGGAGATTGCATGGCTGTGTGCTCGATTTTATACACCTGTCAGAAATGGGTTTGGCCTAATTAGCCAAATCCACTAATTTGAAGGGGTGTTCACATACTATTGTACATATAGTGTATTTACATACATTTATTAAATGAATTTGTGACTTTTGTGACTCCCAGATTATGGTTTAATTGCAAAATATTTTTACATATTTACGGATTATGTTTTTATTTACAAAATACTTTAATATATTCACAGATCCTAGTTTTATTTGTGAGTTATGCTGAATATACACACGGATCGTGGTAGACATACAGAATAAAGAAACAAATCTCACTCCATAATCCCGGTACTGAGTTAATGAGTTCAGGTGTAGCGGCAAATTTAATATCTAACAGCCTATGTGTTTGTAGATATCGACTAAGGTGACTGAAGCTGCAACAACCCATGTATTAATGACTGGAATCATTTTTGCTTGTTTTTTTCTGTTCTCTATTTTCTGTTCTCCAGAAATGCAGTAAACGATCTTCCAGATATTCCCAAGCTGTCTACGTCCCTGGCTGTGAGCCTGTTTGCTGCACTGTGTGTGCAGCCCTGCCATTATAGTACAGCACAGTACAGTCAAACATGCTGTCATTGTCTGCTCAAAGCCAGAGTACTGCTCAACCCCCCTGCTGTGTGTGTGTGTGGTGTGCAACAAAATCATGGTTGGTTCCACAATGAAAAATGTCAGGAGCAATAAACTAAGTTCACATACCTGGACCCACAATTTGTGGCTGTGCACATCCATTTTCAACACCGACAATACCCCGCTTATCTGTGCTCTTCATTTCAGCACGGAGCAATATATCAGAAGCTGTTACAAACATTTCTGTATTTTTTTAGTTTCTGCTTACAATATCGGGTCAGTGCCAGCCACATACAGAAAACATTCACCTGGCTGTGAGGTGTGTTCCGCGATAGAAACAGAAAATTCCTACCATGAGCATACCTCATCTCCTCTCCTTTCTTTTCCTCTTAAAAAAACATTTATACTCTCATTTCCTATACAAACTATATCTGCTATCCTCACAACTATCTCAGCTCTCATCTCCAAACTACGCTGAAAAAATATATAAATGCAACATGCAACAATTTCAAAGAATTGAGTGATTTACAGTTCATATAAGGAAATCAGTCAATTGAAATAAATGCATTAGGCCTTAATCTATGTATTTCACATGACTGGGAATACACGACTGTTGGTCACAGATACCTTAAAAAGGTTGGGGTGTGGATCAGTGCGACACATCTACTTTGCATAGAGTTGATTGTGGCCTGTGGAATGTTGTCCAATTCTTCTTCAATGGCTGTGCGAAGTTGCTGGATATTGGCGGGAACTGGAACATGATGTTGTACACGTCGATCTAGAGCATCCTAACATGCTCAATGGGTGACATGCAGGCTACTGGGACATTTTCAGCTTCCAGGAATTTTGTACAGATCGTTGCAAAATGGGGCCGTGCATTATCATGCTGAAACATGAGGTGATGGCGGCGGATGAATGGCATGACAGTGGGCCTCAGGATCTCGTCAAGGTATCTCTGTGCATTCAAATTGCCATTGATAAAATGCAATTGTGTTCGCTGTCCGTAGCTTATGCGCGACCATACCATATCCCCACCGCCACCATTGGGCACTCTGTTCACAACTTTGACATTGGCAAACCGCTAGCCAACACGAAGCCATTCACGCTGTCTGCCATCTGCCCGGTACAGTTGAAACTGGGATTCATTCGTGAAGAGCACACTTCTCCAGCGAGTCAGTGGCCATCAAAGTTGAGCATTTGCCCACTGAAGTCGGTTACAACACTGAATAGCAGTCAAATCAAGACCCTGGTGAAGACGACAAGCACACAGAAACCTAATACGGTTTCTGACAGTTTGGGCAAAAATTCTCTGATTGTGCAAACCCACAGTTTCATCAGCTGTGTGGGTGGCTGGTCCCAAGATGATCCCACAGGTGAAGAAGCTGGATGTGGAGGTCCTGGGCTGGCTTTGTTACACGTGGTCTGTGGTTGTAAGGACGGTTGGACGTCCTGCCAAATTCTCTAAAACAACGTTGGAAGCGGCTTATGGCAGAGAAATAAACATGAAATTCTCTGGCAACAGTTCTGGTGGACATTCCCTGCAGTCAGCATGCCAATTATATGGGCTCTCAAAACTTGAGACATCTGTGGCATTGTGCTGTGTGACAAAAATGCACATTTTAGAGTGGCCTTTTATTGCCCCCAGCACAAGGTGTACCCCGTGTAAGGGTTCATTTTGTTTAATCAGCTTCTTGATATTCCACACTTGTCAGGTGGAGGAATTATCTTGGGAATGGAGAAATGCTCACTAACAGGGATGTAAACAACATTTGTGAGATAAGCCTTTTGTGCATATGGAACATTTCTGCGATCTTTCATTTCAGCTCATGAAACATGGGACCAACACTTTACATGTTATGTTTATATTATTGTTCAGTATATCTCTGCTACGCTCTCCTATCCTCTCAAAAACTATCTCTGCTCTCCTCCTCTCCCTTCCTATCTAGTAGACGTGTGTACAAATCACCAGCAGTCTAATAGCAGTTAATTTCCCCTGTCTACTGCCCAGCCTAACTAACTCATGTAGAATTAAACCTTGAGATGAACAAACCAGGACTCTCCACATTACAACATAACCTTGCAGGAGGGCAATTCCTTAACAGTTATTTATAGGCCTTTGGAGCGGTGAAAAGATAATATGTCTGCTGTAGAATAATTCTGGGAGGAGAAGGAGATTGTCTTCATTCCGTTTAAAGGATAATGGAGGCCACAGAGGGTTGAGACGATGGTTAATGCCCATTTTGCATACAGTGCCTATAAAAAGTCTAAAACCCCTTTCAAAATGTTCACCTTTTGTTCTAACCCATTGATCTACAAATCCTACCCCACAACTTCCAAGTAAAAAAAAATTATAATAAAAAGTAACAGAATAACAATAACAAGACAATATACAGGGGGCACCGGTACTGAGTCAGTATGCAGGGGTACAGGCTAGTTGAGGTAATCTGTACTTGTAGGTGGGGGTGAAGTGACTATGCATAGGTAACAAACAAACAGCGAGTAGCAGCAGTGTACAAGAGGGGGGGTCAATGTAAATTGTCCGGTGGCAATTTTTATGAATTGTTCAGCAGTTTAATGGCTTGAGGATAGAAGCTGTTGAGGAGCCTTTTGGTCCTAGACTTGGCGCTCCGGTACCGCTTGCCGTGCTGTAGCAGAGAAAACAGTCTATAACTTGGGTGACTGGAGTCTCTGACAATTTTCTGGGCTTTCCTCTGACACCGCCTATTATATAGGTCCTGGATGGCAGGAAGCTTGGCCCCAGTGATGTCCTCGGCCATAGGCACTACCCTCAGTAGCGCCTTACGGTCAGATGCAGAGCAGTTTCCATACCAGGCGGTGATGCAACCGTTCAGGATGCTCTCGATCTGGTCATGATGCTCTAGACCTTTTGAGGATCTGGGGACCCATGCCAAATCTTTTCAGTCTCCTGAGGGGGAAAAGGTTTTGTCGAGCCCTCTTCACAACTGTCTTGGTATGTTTGGACCATGATAGTTCGTTGGTGACGTGGACAACAAGGAACTTGAAACTCTCTACCTGCTCCCCTCAGCCCTGTCTGTCACGAATCTCGCCGAAGATGGTGCCTCTTCCTGTTCGGGCGGCGCTCGGCGCTCGTTGTCGCCCACCTATTAGCTGCCATCGATTCCCTTTCCGTTTGTTTCTGTTTATTGGGTTTAATTGGGTACACCTGTTTTGAGTTAGTGTTTGTTTGTAGGCTATTTAAGGGCACTAGGCCCGCTGGGTATTTGTGCGGGCTTGTTCTCTGTTATTTTGGTGTTGGTGTATAAGTGTTATCTCATTATTTTCCGGACAGTTTTAGTCCTGTGTATTTTGGACGGGTGGTTTCTTACGCCCTAGTGTTGGCATGTCCATGTCTCAGCTGTCGTTGGAATAAATAGATTCACGTACGATATTACCTGCTCTCTGCGTTTGACTCCTCCACCGCACCATTTATAGAAGTCGTAACACCTGTTGATGTCAATGGGGGCCTGGTTCAGCCTGCCTTTTCCTGTAGTCCATGATCAGCACCTTTGTCTTGCTCACATTGAGGGAGAGGTTGTTGCACGATACTTTGGTTGGATAAGTGTAACGGCTTTCTTTATGTGAAGGAGAGTCGGACCAAAATGCGGCGTGGCTATTGAGATTCATGTTTAATAAAACAAAGGAAACACGAATCAATACAAAAACAATAAACGTAACATGAAAACCAAAACAGCCTAAACTGGTGCAAACTAACACAGGAACAGAAACAATCACCCACCAAACACTCAAAGAATATGGCTGCCTAAATATGGTTCCCAATCAGAGACAACGATAAACACCTGCCTCTGGTTGAGAACCACTTCAGGCAACCATAGACTTTTCTAGATAACCCTACTAATTCACAATCCCAACACCTACAAAAAAACAAGACAAAACACACCACATAATAAACCCATGTCACACCCTGGCCTGACCAAAATAATAAAGAAAACACAAAATACTAAGACCAGGGCGTGACAGAACCCCCCCCCCCCCAAGGTGTGGACTCCCGGCCGCAGACCTAAACCCATAGGGGAGGGTCCGGGTGGGCGTCTGTCCACGGTTGCGGCTCCGGCGCGGGACGTGGACCCCACTCCAACAAAGTCTTAGTCTACCTGCATCGCGTCCTTTGATTGGCGACTCTCGCCGCCGACCTTGGCCTAGTAACCCTCACCAAGGGAGGCTCGGGACTGAGGGGCAGCTCAGGACTGAGTTAGCTCGGGACTGAGGGGTAGCTCGGGACTGAGGGGTAGCTCGGGACTGAGGGGTAGCTCGGGACTGAGGGGTAGCTCGGGACTGAGGGGAAGCTCGGGACTGAGGGGAAGCTCGGGACTGAGGGGAAGCTCGGGACTGAGAGGAGGCTCAGCACTGAGAGGAGGCTCAGCACTGAGAGGAGGCTCAGTACTGAGAGGAGGCTCAGGCAGGTAGTTGGCTCTGGCAGATCCTGGCTGGCTGGCGGTTCCGGCAGATCCTGGCTGACTGGCGGTTCCGGCAGATCCTGGCTGACTGGCGGTTCCGGCAGATCCTGGCTGACTGGCGGTTCCGGCTGATCCTGGCTGATCCCGGCTGGGCTGACTGGCGGTTCCGGATCCTGGCTGATCCTCCTGGCTGACTGGCGGTTCCGGCTGATCCTGGCTGACTGGCGGTTCCGGCGGATCCTGGCTGAATGGCGGATCCTGGCTGAATGGCGGATCTGGAAGATCCTGGCTGACTGGCGGATCCTGGCTGACTGGCGGATCTGGAAGATCCTGGCTGACTTGCGGATTCCTGGCTAACTGGCGGCTCTGGCTGCTCCATACAGACTGGCAGCTCTGGCTGCTCCATGCAGACTGGCAGCTCTGGCTGCGCTGAACAGGCAGGAGACTCCAGCAGCGCTGTAGAGGAGGAAGGCTTGGGCAGCGCTAAACAGGCGGGAGACTCCAGCAGCGCTGTAGAGGAGGAAGGCTCGGGCAGCGCTAAACAGGCGGGAGACTCCGGCAGCGCTGGAGAGGAGGAAGGCTCTGGCAGCGCTAAACAGGCGGGAGACTCCGGCAGCGCTGGAGAGGAGGAAGGCTCTGGCAGCGCTGGACAGGCGAAGCGCACTGAAGGCCTGGTGCGTGGTGCTGGCACTGGTGGTACTGAGCCGAGGACACGCACAGGAAGCCTGGTGCGGAGAGGTGGCACAGGATGGGCTGGACCGTGAAGGCATACTGGAGATCTTGAGAGCAGGGCTGGCACAGGACGATGCAAGGCTAGGGAGGTGCACAGGAGGCCTGGTGCGTGAGGATGGCACAATCTTCAACAGCCGACTAACACGCACCTCAGGACGAGTATGGAGCGCTGACCCAGGTGCCATCAAATCCCTGACACGCTCCGTCAGGCGAATTCCGTGCCTAATGCACCAACACAGCAACTCCCTCATAACTCTCTCCTCCAATTTCCCCATTAACTCCTTCACAGTCTCTGCTTCGCTCACCTCCAACACCGGCTCTGTCTCTGGTCTCCTCCTTGGCTCCTCACGATAAACAGGGGGAGTTGGCTCAGGTCTGACTCCTGACTCTGCCCCCCCCCCCCCCCCCCAAGGTGTGGACTCCCGGCCGCAGACCTAAACCCATAGGGGAGGGTCCGGGTGGGCGTCTGTCTTAGACCAGGGCGTGACAATGAGTGTCCCCTCCCATTGTAATAGCAAAATAATAATAATAATACCTAAATTAGCTCAGGTGTAAACAATCACCTTCAAAATCACACATGGGTTACAAGATAAATTCAGGAGTTCCTGTAGGTTTGGTAAGAAGAATGTCCCTCTCCCCACAGGTGTAATTACAATCTCTGAGGGTTTAGAGCTTGATGTAGTCACCTCATACAAGTACTTGGGAGTATGGTGAGACAGTGCACTGTCCTTCTCTCAGCACATATCAAAGCTGCAGGCTAAAAAGTTACATCTAGATTTGGTTTCCTCTATTGTAATCGCTCCTCTTTCACCCCAGCTGCCAAACTAACCCTGATTCAGATGACCATCCTACCAATGCTAGACTACGGAGACATAATTTATATATATCGGCAGGTAAGGGTGTTCTCGAGTGGCTAGATGTTCTTTACCATTCGGCCATCAGATTTGCCACCAATGCTCCTTATAGGACACATCACTGCACTCTATACTCCTCTGTAAACTGGTACACCCATCGCAAGACCCACTGGTTGATGCTTATTTATAAAACCCTCTTAGGCCTCATCCCCTCTAAGATATCTACTGCAGCCCTCATCCTCCACATACAACACCCATTCTGCCAGTCACATTCTGTTAAATGTACCCAAAGCACACACATCCCTGGGTCGCTCGTCTTTTCAGTTCACTGCAGCTAGCGACTGGAACGAGCTGCAACAAACACTCAAACTGGACAGTTTTATCTCAATCTCTTCATTCAAAGACTCAATCATGGACACTTACTGACAGTTGTGGCTGCATTGTTGTCTCTACCTTCTTTCCCTTTGTGCTGTTGTCTGTGCCCAATAATGTTTGTACCATGTTTTGTTGCTACCATGTTGTGTTGTTTTTTAAATATTTTAACTTTACTTAACTAGGCAAGTCAGTTAAGAATAAATTCTTATTTACAATGACAGCCTACCAGGAAACAGTGGGTTAACAGCCTTGTTCAGGGGGAGAACAACATATTTTTACCTTGTCAACACGGGGATTCGATCCAGCAACCTTTCGGTTACTGGCCCAAAACTCTAACCACTAGGGTACCTGCCGCGCCATGTGTTGCTGCCTTGCTATGTTGTCGTCTTAGGTCTTTCTTTATGTAGAAATGTGTTGTCTCTCTTGTTGTGATGTGTGTTTGGCCTATATTTATATATATATATTTTATCCCAGCCCCCGTCCCCGCAGGAGGCCTCTTGCCATTTGGTCGGCCGTCATTGTAAATAAGAATTTGTTCTTAATTAACTGACTTGCCTAGTTAAATAAAGGTTAAATAAAAAATAAAGGTTCCCTCTGCCGGGTACTGAATTGCAAAGCAAACACTCAACCATGAGCACCAAGGAGCTGTCAAAAACACTTTTGTAAAGAAGCATAGTCAAATATAGCCAAATCTATATGAGCAAAGTTTGTAGAGGCCTATCCCAACAGACTCACAGCTGTAATGGCTGCCAAACGTGCTTTCACCAAGTATTAACTCAGGGGGGGGATCATCATCATCAACATGTATTTTGACCTTGTCTTTAGCAGGAGGATTGACTAGACTAGAGGGCATCCTTTCCATGGATGATGACAATGCCAACACCCTTTGCCCTTCACCACTGACTGAAGCAGCTGTACTGTGGTGCCAGCCAACAGAGAGTGTGTGTGTGTGTGTGTGTGTGTGTGTGTGTGTGTGTGTGTGTGTGTGTGTGTGTGTGTGTGTGTGTGTGTGTGTGTGTGTGTGTGTGTGTGTGTGTGTGTGTGTGTGTGTGTGTGTGTGTGTGTGTGTGTGTGTGTGTGTGTGTGTGTGTGAGTGTGAGTGAGTGTGTGTGCGCACCCATGTCTCCTATATGCTCTAATGGCAGCTGCTGTCCCCCTAATCAGTGGCTGCTCCCAGGGCCATGGGCAGGGAGGGCAGACGAGAGTCCTTCAGTCCTGGCCCTAAACACCACTTTGTGCTCCTCTCACTTGTCACAGAGTTTGTTGTCATAGCTCACCTGACGAACACACACACTCGGAGCCAATAACACCCATCTGCCAAGTAGACTAAGCACAAACAAATACACACACATGCGCGTGCACACACAAATGCATGCGCACGCACACACACATGCCCTCGAACCAGTCACCTCTTCTCCCATGCAACTGTAAGTGCCAGACAACCTTGAGAGTGGCAGGTGGCACCATCTGTCTATTATACAGTACATTGGCCCCGGGGCACATAGCTCCAGTATGTGTGAAGGTATCTCTTCACCTACTGCAGGCCCTTACAGAGTGTCAGTAGCTCAGATCGCCAAGTCTAATAAATATTGACACACGTCTACCAAATAAAACAGTGTCTGCGACAGGTAGACTTTTGACAGAATTGACACACAGACAGCACAAAAATGGACCACTGTATACCAACTTTACAGCCCCTAAACTGTTACTTGATCAAACTTTAGGTGTGTATGTAATCACTTCCCTGTGTAGTTTCTCTATGGGTTCAGTAAAGCCAGGTGGGGTAGAGCTCACATGATTAACAGCCTGCTGAAGAATGACCTCTCTCCTGCTGGGATGACACAGACTAATGACAACCTTTGCTCTCCTCCCATCACACAGGGCAGTGCGTGTGTGTGTGTGTGTGTGTGTGTGTGTGTGTGTGTGTGTGTGTGTGTGTGTGTGTGTGTGTGTGTGTGTGTGTGTGTGTGTGTGTGTGTGTGTGTGTGTGTGTGTGTCAAATAGAGCACCAGTCGTCTGGTTGGGAGGAGGGGGATAGTCAGTTCAGAGGAGGGGGATAGTCAGTTCAGAGGAGGGGGTTAAAGAAGGGGATTAAAGTCAGTTCAGAGGAGGGGGTTTAGTCAGTTCAGAGGAGGGGAGTAAAGTCAGTTCAGAGGGGGGTAAAGTCAGCTCAGAGGAGGGGGGACGAAGTCAGTTCAGAGGAGGGGGTTAAAGCGGGGGTTAAGTCAGTTCAGAGGAGGGGGTTAAGTCATTTCAGAGGAGCGGGGTTAAGTCAGTTCAGAGGTGGGGGTTAAGTTAGTTCAGAGGTGGGGGAAAGTCAGTTTAGATGAGGGGGATGAAGTCAGTTCAGAGGAGGGGGTAAAGTCAGTTCAGAGGACGGGGTAAAGTCAGTTCAGAGGAGGGGGTAAAGTCCGTTCAGAGGTGGGGGTAAAGTCAGTTTAGATGAGGGGGGTAATGTCCATTCAGAGGAGTGGAGTAAAGTCAGTTCAGAGGAGTGGAGTAAAGTCAGTTCAGAGGAGGGGAGTAAAGTCAGTTCAGAAGAGGGGAGTAAAGTCCATTCAGAGGAGGGGAGTAAAGTCCATTCAGAGGAGGGGGTAAAGTCCATTCAGAGGAGGGGGTAAAGTCCATTCAGAGGAGGGGAGTTAAGTCAGTTCAGAGGAGGGGAGTAAAGTCAGTTCAGAGGAGGGGAGTAAAGTCCATTCAGAGGAGGGGAGTAAAGTCAGTTCAGAGGAGGGGAGTAAAGTCCATTCAGAGGAGGGGAGTAAAGTCCATTCAGAGGAGAGGAGTAAAGTCCATTCAGAGGAGGGGAGTAAAGTCCATTCAGAGGAGGGGAGTAAAGTCCATTCAGAGGAGGGGAGTAAAGTCCATTCAGAGGAGGGGGTAAAGTCAGTTCAGAGGAGGGGGGTAAAGTCAGTTCAGAGGAGTGGAGTAAAGTCAGTTCAGAGGAGTGGAGTAAAGTCAGTTCAGAGGAGGGGAGTAAAGTCAGTTCAGAGGAGGGGAGTAAAGTCCATTCAGAGGAGGGGAGTAAAGTCAGTTCAGAGGAGGGGAGTAAAGTCAGTTCAGAGGAGGGGAGTAAAGTCCATTCAGAGGAGGGGAGTAAAGTCAGTTCAGAGGAGGGGAGTAAAGTCCATTCAGAGGAGGGGAGTAAAGTCCATTCAGAGGAGGGGAGTAAAGTCCATTCAGAGGAGAGGAGTAAAGTCCATTCAGAGGAGGGGAGTAAAGTCCATTCAGAGGAGGGGAGTAAAGTCCATTCAGAGGAGGGGAGTAAAGTCCATTCAGAGGAGGGGGTAAAGTCAGTTCAGAGGAGGGGGGTAAAGTCAGTTCAGAGGAGGGGGGTAAAGTCAGTTCAGAGGAGGGGAGTAAAGTCAGTTCAGAGGAGGGGAGTAAAGTCAGTTCAGAGGAGGGGAGTAAAGTCAGTTCAGAGGAGGGGAGTAAAGTCAGTTCAGAGGAGGGGAGTAAAGTCAGTTCAGAGGAGGGGAGTAAAGTCCATTCAGAGGAGGGGGTAAAGTCCATTCAGAGGAGGGGAGTAAAGTCAGTTCAGAGGAGGGGAGTAAAGTCAGTTCAGAGGAGTGGAGTAAAGTCAGTTCAGAGGAGGGGAGTAAAGTCAGTTCAGAGGAGGGGAGTAAAGTCCATTCAGAGGAGGGGGTAAAGTCCATTCAGAGGAGGGGAGTAAAGTCAGTTCAGAGGAGAGGAGTAAAGTCAGTTCAGAGGAGGGGAGTAAAGTCAGTTCAGAGGAGGGGAGTAAAGTCCGTTCAGAGGAGGGGAGTAAAGTCAGTTCAGAGGAGGGGAGTAAAGTCAGTTCAGAGGAGGGGAGTAAAGTCCGTTCAGAGGAGGGGAGTAAAGTCAGTTCAGAGGAGGGGAGTAAAGTCAGTTCAGAGGAGGGGAGTAAAGTCCGTTCAGAAATCTCTAGCCTTAATACAACATAATTGCATATACTGAAAAAGGAACATCTGTCTACAGACCTTAATGTAACATGAATTAACTCATATCTGGGATGATATCAGAAACCAAGCCAAGCAGCCCCTCTAATTAGAAAATCCATTTGAGTTTATCCTAATTCAGTTGGAATGGAATGTAACATTGTATAATTTTGCTTTACAAACCTGCTATCGAGGTGTTTACAGCCTGCAACAGATTCTGCAGTACTGTAGCGTATTATCCTCTATCTGTTTGAAATCAGGGCAATCTAGATGCAAATCACTCTCCAATCAAAAACCCCATCATTCAATCCCTTCTTCATCCTTATCAAACACATAGTATGACTGATAATTCCACCGACTCTCATGACCAAAGTGAAAGACAGAAGACTGAACACACACTCAAACAGTTCCTCTTCTACATTCAAGATGATAAAAC
This sequence comes from Oncorhynchus masou masou, assembly GCF_036934945.1. NCBI lineage: Eukaryota > Metazoa > Chordata > Actinopteri > Salmoniformes > Salmonidae > Oncorhynchus > Oncorhynchus masou. The sequence goes on from NC_088223.1 coordinate 66,163,731, forward strand.
TAAACGGGTGTTTCCATCCACCATTGCAGTGTGCAGACAAAACCCAATATGCCAACCTGAGAGCCCAAACGCTAGACTGGTCTCAACTCCGCAATACCAGATCTGGGACCAGGCTACCAAAAATGCTGCTTGAGGAGAGGTGGAACTGAGTGGAGAGGAGAGGAGATAGTGTAGTGTGTAACAAGTAATAAACAGTGTACTGACTGGCCTGTGTTTCTTCTGCAGGCTGTTCTTGTTCTTCTTCTTGCCGTTGGTCTGAGGAGCCAGGCGTGGGTTGTTGTTCTCCTGGTCAGAATGCTGGTGATGGTTGCTATGGTTGTTGTGGTGGTTGTCAAGGTGGTTGTTGTGGGCTTTGCGGGAGTCCAGGCTGAATCCGTTAGGGACCCTGGGGGGCTTCTTCTTGTGCAGGGGGCCCGCCTGGTTCTCCTTATGGTTCTCCTGGTTCTCCCTGCACTCCTGGGGCTTCATGGACAGGTCCTTCTGGAGAGGAACAGGAGAGAGGTCAATTTTAGAATAAGGTTGTAGCGTAACAAAATGTGGAAAACGTAAAGGGGTCTGAATTCTTTCCGAAGGCACTGTATATTCTGTAAAGAAAGAGGAGAGAAGAGGGGAGGTAAACACTCCGTTACACTGAAACAAAGTAGTTCAGGGTCAAGTCTTTCAAGCGACAGAGAGCAGAGAACAGACCGATAGCTAGGTCTTTATTTGACCATTTGAAAAATACAACTACAGCCACAAAAGTACAGTGCAGGGGAGAAGGGGAGAGATGACAACTATACTGAAACAAATAAAGTATTTATTATTATCTTGTTGCTGGAGCGTACCAAAAGCAATTACATTCATTTAAATACATAATCCTGACAAAATAAGCTTCCTACACCTGATAAAGAGAGCTCATTACGATGATCATGAAAGTTCAGCTTAAAAATAGATAACAAATTCACATTTACAAATGCCAGTTAGGAAGTCGCTATTGTATCTGTGTTCTCCATTGAGCAGTACTAAGAGAGTCTGTTCTTCTCCCCTACAGAGGCCCACTGTGGGTCATTAAGCACTAACGACGCATTACACTTATTGTCACAGGAGAGTCTCATAGGCTAAGGATAGGAGAGCACCACACTGCCCGTCTGTGATTAACCACATATCTATTAGAGCACGGCTGAGGATGAGGACACTCACACACACAGCAAATTGGCCAGTGTTACCTAGTGTTTATTTTTCCGTGTAACATTTATATTGCTGATTCAGGAGCAAAACTACATCTGTTAAATTAACACTCATTGGTGTAAAATAACTCCAGTGCTGGTGTTAATAACCAGGGTTGAACCAAAACCACGCCCGTCATTATCATCATTATCATATTTCCCAGCGTGCTCTATTGCAGGTTGATTTTTAGAATTGTTTGTTTCAATATCAATGTTTTTACATTGATTGATTAATTAATCTTATACTACTCAAATATAAATGACATACATTTTTCTAAACTAATCTAATCTATTACTTGGACTTATTCCACCCATTACTGAAATGGTAATTCCAGTCTAGATGCTTTCGTTCGTCTCATATCTTAAGCTTCCCAACCCTGTCATTCTGAATTCAAGTTGCGGGTGAATAAAATTCCAAATGTTAGATATCCCCACTCTGGTTGGGTTCCATTAGGATTTACACATCACTTTGCAAACCAGCATAATGTGACTTGTAGGCCTAATGTGGCCTGTACACGCTGAGTTTTAGGCCACTGTATTAAGGTAAAACTAGGCCCTCAAAATAAGGCCTCATGACAGATTGTATTGTCTTAAAGAATTTAATTTCAATGAAAAACATAATCACTTAGGATCTTACTTGGTGAAGGCCACAGGACTGGAAATGAATGAATGCAACAACCATGTCTCTGTCACTAACAAATACAGTCATTGAAGTTCACCCTGTCAACACTCCCACACCCCCTGGTAAAACAGTGAGCAGTTACACCTACACTATACTCCAATAACCAAACAAACCAATAACTAATACACCAACCCTCACATCTCCTGTATTGTGTGCTATTTTCCAACCAGATGGGGTTATACAGTTCAGAAGAGGGGGGGGGGGTAAGTCAGTTCAGAGGAGCGGGGTTAAGTCAGTTCAGGTCAGTTCAGAGGAGGGGGTAAAGTCAGTTCAGGTCAGTTCAGAGGAGTTCAGGTCAGTTCAGAGGAGGGGGTTAAGTCAGTTCAGGTCAGTTCAGAGGAGGGGGTTAAGTCAGTTCAGAGGAGCGGGGGATTAAGTCAGTTCAGAGGAGGGGGTTATTAAGTCAGTTCAGAGGAGCGGGGTTAAGTCAGTTCAGGTCAGTTCAGAGGAGGGGGATTAAGTCAGTTCAGAGGAGCGGGGTTAAGTTCAGTTCAGGTCAGTTCAGAGGAGTGGGGTTAAGTCAGTTCAGATCAGTTCAGAGGAGCGGGGTTAAGTTAGTTCAGGTCAGTTCAGAGGAGTGGGTAAAGTCAGTTCAGAGGAGTGGGGTTAAGTCAGTTCAGATCAGTTCAGAGGTGCGGGGTTAAGTTAGTTCAGGTCAGTTCAGAGGAGTGGGTAAAGTCAGTTCAGAGGAGGGGGTTAAGTCAGTTCAGAGGTGCGGGGTTAAGTCAGTTCAGGTCAGTTCAGAGGAGGGGGTAAAGTTCAGTTCAGAGGAGCGGGGTTAAGTCAGTTCAGGTCAGTTCTGAGGAGGGGGGTTAAGTCAGTTCAGGTCAGTTCTGTGGAGGGGGGGTTAAGTCAGTTCAGGTCAGTTCTGAGGAGAGGGGGTTAAGTCAGTTCAGGTCAGTTCAGAGGAGGGGGGTTAAGTCAGTTCTGAGGAGGGGGTAAAGTCAGTTCAGGTCAGTTCAGAGGAGGGGGGGTTAAGTCAGTTCAGAGGAGCGGGGTTAAGTCAGTTCAGGTCAGTTCTGAGGAGGGGGGTTAAGTCAGTTCAGGTCAGTTCAGAGGAGGGGGGGTTAAGTCAGTTCAGAGGAGCGGGGTTAAGTCAGTTCAGGTCAGTTCAGAGGAGGGGGGTTAAGTCAGTTCAGAGTTCTGAGGAGGGGTTAAGTCAGTTCAGGTCAGTTCTGAGGAGGGGGGTTAAGTCAGTTCAGAGGAGCCGGGGTTAAGTCAGTTCAGGTCAGTTCAGAGGAGTGGGTAAAGTCAGTTCAGAGGAGCGGGGTTAAGTCAGTTCAGGTCAGTTCAGAGGGGGGTTAAGTCAGTTCAGGTCAATTCAGAGGAGGGGGGTTAAGTCAGTTCAGAGGAGCGGGGTAAAGTCAGTTCAGAGGAGCGGGGTTAAGTCAGTTCAGAGGAGCGGGGTTAAGTCAGTTCAGGTCAGTTCTGAGGAGAGGGGGTTAAGTCAGTTCAGGTCAGTTCTGAGGAGGGGGGTTAAGTCAGTTCAGAGGAGTGGGTTAAGTCAGTTCAGAGTTCTGAGGAGGGGGTTAAGTCAGTTCAGGTCAGTTCAGAGGAGGGGGGTTAAGTCAGTTCAGAGGAGCGGGGTCAGTTCAGAGGAGTTCTGGGTTAAGTCAGTTCAGAGGAGCGGGGTTAAGTCAGTTCAGGTCAGTTCAGAGGGGTGGGTAAAGTCAGTTCAGGTCAGTTCAGAGGAGGGGGGGTTAAGTCAGTTCCGGTCAATTCAGAAGTTAGTTCAGAGGAGGGTGTAAAGTCAGTTCAGAGGAGGGGGTTAAGTCAGTTCAGAGGAGGGGGTAAAGTCAGTTCAGAGGAGGGGGTAAAGTCAGTTCAGAGGACGGGGTAAAGTCAGTTCCGAGGAGGGGGTAAAGTCAGTTCAGTGTTCCTCCATAACCATAAGGCAATTTGGTCCTCAAAAATCTTTATCCTTAATACAACATAATTGCATATATTGAAAAAGGAACATCTGTCTACAGACCTTAATGTAACATGAATTAACTCATATCTGGGATGAGATCAGAAACGAAGCCAACCAGTCCCTCTAATGATAAGACCCAATTAGAGAATCCATTTGAGTTTCTCCTAATTCAGTTGGAAAGGAATGTAAAATTGTATTTTCCAACAAGATTGGGTTATACAGTTTGACTAGGGGATCAATATAACAACTAATCTGCCACAAAGAGGCTGTGTAGTGTACTGTACTAGAGCCATCCAAGCTAACCTTATGGAACAAATCAATTATATTATCTGTAAGGGGACTCATTTAGTTCCAGGCTTGTAGTAGCAGCAGGAGGAGCCACTCGTAATACGGTCCAATAAGGAGTGAGTGGGGCAGCTTAGATGACACTTCAGTGTGGCGATCCAGTTGCAGAGACAACAGACAGACATTATAAACTGTCAACTCAAGTGACAGAGTTCCAGAATGGGTAGGTTGATGAGGATAATGGGTTTGGTGGGAGTGTTGGCTCTGATTCACTGAACCATTACCTTTACAACAAAGCCTAATTATCCTCACAGAAAAAGAAACAAATGCTGCATGCATCAACTAATCGTGTTCTCCTTTGTCTTCCACTCTCATCCAATGCAAATAACGCAACAAGACATGCATTGTCATTGTTAGTGTGATGTGTGGTTCTAAGCCTCTTAAAATAATCTGTTGTAATTTTTTTTTAAGACTATCAGTTGTGCATGTTCTTTTAAAGATGGAATCCGCAGCCTCCCGTGTGGCGCAGCGGTCCAAGACACTCCATCGCAGTGCTAGAGGCATCACTACAGACCCGGGTTTGATCCAAGGCTGGTTCGCAGCCGACCGCGAGCGGGATGTCCCATGAGGCGGCACACAATTGGCCCAGCGTAGTCCGGGTTTTGGGGAGGGTTTGGCCGGCTGGAATCTCCTTATCCCATTGTGCTCTAGCGACTCCTTGTGCCAGACGGGCACAGTGCACGCTGACTTTGGTCGCCAGCTGTACGGTGTTTCCTCCGACACATTGGTGCGGCTGGTTCCGGGTTAAGCGAGCAGTGTATCAAGAAGCAGTGCGGCTTGGTAGGGTTGTGTTTTGGAGGACGCATGGCTCTCGACCTTCGCCTCTCCCCAGTCCTTACCGAAGTTGCAGCGATGGAAAAAGACTAACTACTAATTGGATATCACAAAATTGGGGATAAAAAGGGTTGAAAATTACAAAAACATGAAGTAAAATAGGGAATTGGCTGTAAGGGAGACAGTGCCACTATCCGCTCCACAACCGTTGTTATTATTTTGTTGATGAAGTGGAGGTGAGAAGCACTGCCCAACGCAGGATATAGTCTGCTGTTCTCCCATGGATGCAATGACAGAGGGGGAAAATCTGTGTTTGGTGTCTTCTTTGTTGTTGTATCTTAAAACGTGGCAGTTTCACCATTAAGAATTCCAACTTTAACAATGGCAGGACAAATTCCAGGATTCAGATCATATGCCAGGTTTAAGAACATATCATATGTCTAAAATACAGCACAAATCCGTTTTCATGCTCAGACTTCACAACGTGTTTCACTCCTGTGAAGGGTTGAGATACATGTGAAATAGAAAAGACTATACATTGCCAGTTGAGGATTGGAAATGTTTGGGAGAAAAATGAAAAGCAAATGGTTGCCTAGCCTAATGCTTGAGTCTGGAGTAAAACAGTATTAGGAGGGAAAACACTTCTTCCTAGCTGTCAAACTAGCTGTTAATTTCAACAAATTCTGTTGAACAAGTCTCCCAGTATAAAATTGTGAATGTGGATTTGTAGTGCTTTTTCCTCCTGCTGTAAAATAGGACCATTGTCACATTCGCTGTCTTCAAACTCCCTGTCATAAATGAGCCAAGGCGCAGCGTGCATGTAATTCCACATCTTATAATCCAAGTGAAACCTTCACAAAAACAGGTCAACAGAGAACCGACCGTGCCGCAACCTTGACTCACAGAAGATAAATAATTACACACAACATAGGTGGGAAAAAGGCTGCCTAAGTATGATTCCCAATCAGAGACAACGATAGACAGCTGACAACTCGGCCAAAAACAAAGAAATAGAAAACATAGAATGCCCACCCAAATCACACCCTGACCGAACCAAATAGAGAAATAAAACGGCTCTCTAAGGTCAGGGTGTGACACCCATTGGTGATAGTATAGACGGAATTATAAACTTCCAGTCACCTTTAAACTTGTGTTAACTTCAGTATCTCCATATAAATCGCACATTTTGCCCTGACCTTCTCTCCCCTCCTCAACTTAAAAACATATATCTCTCTCTGGAACAAAACCAAGCACGTGTTTGATTATATCTGTTCTGTTCTTCTGACTGCGACTCCCCTTGGAAAACCATCAAACAGAATCAGAGGTTTCAGAAGGCTCAACTTGACAGAACACAATGAAGTAGTTAAACCCGCCAGGCAGAAAAGGCAGTTTGTCTGGGGCCAAGCAATAGTATAAGTGTGCTGTGTGTTCATTGGTGAGTGTGTGTGAGTGTGAGTGTGTGTGATCACCCAGACACAGTGGAGGCCTGCTTAACTAATCAAGCTCCACTCAGATCTGTGCTGGGAGCAGGTTCAGATATCATTGCACCATACACCAACCCACAACGCTAAACACAGAGAAGCTATCCAGATAGCACTGAACCATACAGCATCCACCACGTGAAACACAGAGAAGCTATCCAGATAGCACTGAACCATACAGCATCCACCACGTGAAACACAGAGAAGCCATCCAGATAGCACTGAACCATACAGCATCTACCACATGAAACACAGAGAAGCTATCCAGATAGCACTGAACCATACAGCATCCACCACATGAAACACAGAGAAGCTATCCAGATAGCACTGAACCATACAGCATCCACCACGTGAAACACAGAGAAGCTATCCAGATAGCACTGAACCATACGGCATCCACCAGGTGAAACACAGAAAAGCTATCCAGATAGCACTGAACCATACAGCATCCACCACGTGAAACACAGAGAAGCTATCCAGATAGCACTGAACCATACAGCATCCACCACGTGAAACACAGAGAAGCTATCCAGATAGCACTGAACCATACAGCATCCACCACGTGAAACACAGAGAAGCTATCCAGATAGCACTGAACCATACAGCATCCACCACGTGAAACACAGAGAAGCTATCCAGATAGCACTGAACCATACAGCATCCACCACGTGAAACACAGAGAAGCCATCCAGATAGCACTGAACCATACAGCATCTACCACGTGAAACACAGAGAAGCTATCCAGATAGCACTGAACCATACAGCATCCACCACGTGAAACACAGAGAAGCTATCCAGATAGCACTGAACCAGAAAAGCTATCCAGATAGCATCCATACAGCATCCACCACGTGAAACACAGAGAAGCTATCCAGATAGCACTGAACCATACAGCATCCACCACGTGAAACACAGAAAAGCTATCCAGATAGCACTGAACCATACAGCATCCACCACGTGAAACACAGAGAAGCTATCCAGATAGCACTGAACCATACAGCATCCACCACGTGAAACACAGAGAAGCTATCCAGATAGCACTGAACCATACAGCATCCACCACGTGAAACACAGAGAAGCTATCCAGATAGCACTGAACCATACAGCATCCACCACACTAAACAACAGCGAGAGTGAGTGATCCTAGAAATAGAATGAATTCATATTGGAAAATGATGCGGCACATGACAAAAGCAGAAGATGACTACTGTATAAGAATATATGTTAATTCGGCAAAAGCAGAAGATGACTACTGTAGAAGAATTGATGTTAATTAGGCTTAAAAAGTAGAATCCCTTATGAGCAACGCTACTTGAGATGCAATATTATTTTGAGTTCAATTCATTTGGATTGTTCAACATATTGTTATTCACCCTTCATGGAAAGGCATCGACTAAATCAGTAGACATGTCTATAATAACAGTACTATGAATAACAGTACTATACCTCACAGTATCCATCTCTCTGTTGCCTAGAGAGTGAGAGAGGATAAAGAAACTTTCCATCCCAGCCGTGGTGAATCAGGAGGAGAAGAAAGTAAGTGGGCACTTCATGGCTATGCTCTGCCTTTACCAACTGCATGACTCAAATACACTGAACAAAAATATAAACACAAGTTTCCCATATTTCATGAGCAGAAATAAAAATTCCCAGAAATGTTCCATATGCTCAAAAAGCTTATTTCTCAGACATGTTGTACACAAATGTGTTTACATCCCTGTTAGTAAACATAATCCATCCACCTGACAGGTGTGGCATACTAAGAAGCTTATTAAATAGCATGATCACTACACAGGTGCACCTTGTGCTGGGGACAATATAATGCCACTAAAAATATGCAGCTTTGCTACACAATACAATTCTACAGATGTCTCAAGTTTTGAGGAAGCGTGCAATTGGCATGCTGACTACAGAATGTCCACCATAGCCGTTGTCAGATAATTTAATGTTAATTTCTCTACCATAAGCCGCCTCCAATGTCGTTTTAGAGAATTTGGAAGTACGTCCAACCGGCCTCACAACTGTAGACCACATGTAACCACTCCAGCCCAGGACCTCCACATCCGGCTTCTTCACCTGCTGGATCGTCTGAGACTAGCCACCTGGACAGCTGATGAAACTGGGTTTGCCAAACCGGAGAATTTCTGCACAAACTGTCAGAAACCGTCTCAGGGAAGCTCATCTGCGTCCTCGTCGTCTTCACCAAGGTCTTGACCTGACTGCAGTTCGGCATCGTAACCGACTTCAGTGGGCAAATGTTCACCTTCGATGGCCACTGGCATGCTGTAAAAGTGTGCTCTTCATGGATGAATCCCTGTTTCAACTGTACCGGGCAGATGGCCGATAGCGTATATGGCATTGTATATGCGTATATGAGCGGTTTGTGAACAGAGGACCCATTAAGCATGTTTGGAATGCTCTGGATCGACCTGTACGACAACGTGTTCCAGTTCCCGCCAATATCCATCAACTCCACACAGCCATTGAAGAGGAATGGGACAACATTCCACAGTCCACAATCAACAGCCTGATCATCTCAATGTGAAGGAGATGTGTCGTGCTACATGAAGCAAATGGTGGTCACAGTAGATACTGACTGGTTTTCTGACCCACGCCCCTACCTTTTTTTAGGTATCTGTAACCAACAGTCTTGTGAAATCCATAGTTTAGGGCCTTATTCATTTATTTCATTTGACTGATTTCCTTTTATGAACTGTAACTCAGTAAAATATTTGAAATTGTTACATGTTGCGTTTATATTTTAGTTCAGTGTGTATTTACCAGTCAAGGCTGCTAGAAGACATTGAAAGCTGCTATTCTATGGCCTATGTTACGCAAGGAATTCAATGGCCTAAAGTAAGCAATACTACAACTGCTGTTCAGCAATGTGTCTGGAGACAAGCAGACTAACAGCTCCGCTCTGTCTAATGTATGAGTGGTATAGCAGCGAGGGCGTCACAGAGGCAGAAATAAAAGGGGGTGATCATTTCTACAAAGAACACATCATTGGCAGTTTGAAAAGGTTAGGAGAATGCTGAATAACCATGGCTCATGATTCATACCCAGGGACACGAGATAAACTGCAATGAAGCTGCCACTCACAGATGTATGTGGATAGAGAGAGGGAGAGAGCAAGATCAGAGAAGATCAACTGAGATCAGCTCTAAGTATCTCATAATGTTCTAATAGCTTTGGAACCATTCTGTCGCTCAGGGCTCTAGGGTAGAAAGAACCGCTGGCAATACCACTGTCTCACATTCAAATCAAATCAGGGAGGTGCAGTTGCCGTACCAGGCTGTGATACAGCCCGACAGGATGCTCTCGATTGTGCATCTGTAAAAGTTTGTCAGGGTTTTGGGTGACAAGCCAAATTTCTTCAGCCTCCTGAGGTTGAAGAGGCGCTGTTGCGCCTTCTTCACCACACTGCCTGTGTGAGTGGACCATTTCAGTTTGTCTGTGATGTGTACGCCATTGTAAAGGTCTCTCTGGTATCAGCAGTGGCTCAAAACAAACCCCCTCTTCCTCTCTGCTAGCGAATGCTTTCAAGTGCAGATAAGACAACGTCTCGAGTGTATACAAAGGCAAGGGTGTCTGAAGCCTCTACAGCCAGTGAGGCGAGGTGAGCAGTGAATTACTCCCCAACAGACAACACCATCTACAATGTGTTTATCCGCACACCTCTGTCTCTGTCTCCTGTGTTGATATGATAGCACATCCTGACCAATATTGGGCCTAGCAGCAGACTTCAAAAAATCCATAGCCAGCACACACACATAGATACTGTAAATACACACCTGCACAGGTGCACGGACACACGCACCAAACGCACACCAGTCTGGACAATCTGCTGGCATGTGCCTCATACAACAGAGACAAACACTTTTTTTCTCTCTCCCTCTCTCTCTGTTCAGACAAACAGCACAACAAAAATGTTAAATAAACTTGACAAGAGGATATCTGCTGATCTGATTTCCTGATTGTGTTGGTTGTTCAACAACAGCAGACCCTTGGTGAGTTCATTTCACACACAGGAGCCTAACAGGCTGGGGACTGGAGATGGGGAGCCTCGATCTGAAGGAAGAACAGAAGAAGAAGAGATTCCATTTGTATCTCTCTTCTTGTATTATTCCTTCACTCTGCTTGGTCCCGAGAGCAGCACAACCAGTCCCCCTCTCTAAAAGTACAGCAGCGCAGCGCTGTGTCATGGCTGTCTCTGCTCAACAGATCATATCAAAGAATTACAACGCCTGCTGTCTGCTGCATCAGAGACTCAGGGAGAGGCTCGGGAGAATCATCATAACATGCATGCACTGCTTAGCAATATGATGACACCCTCTGGCAACATAATGTAACAGACTAGGAAGATGTCTAACTGGAACAATTCCCATTAAGCTATAAAACTACCTTTCTAGCTCAATGCAAAACCAACAGATCCAGATCTATGTGTGTAACGTATTAGGTTAGGCATTAGAACTACAGTATAGTACAGTAACCACACACAGTGCAGAGAAACATTACCAAGCCCTGACAGCACAGCACCCTAATGAGAGGCCAACATATTTGGCATCAGTCATACAAGCACACAAAATTTACCCTCATGAAATAAACATGAGGAGTGGAGCACTGAGTGTGTGTGTGTCACATTGAACAGATAGAGCCTGTCAGGCTGGTTATTCTGATGGTAATGAGAAGTACTGGCCTTCTAAAAGGCAATACGGTGGTATTCATTAAGAAGGCTGCATTTACACAAGCAGCTATTTTTCCCCCACTAATTGACCTTCTGACCAATCAAATCAGATCTTTTTCAGAGCTGATTGGTCAAAAGATCAATTAGTGAAGCAAATATCTGAATTGGGCTGCCTGTGTGAACAGCCCATGTAGCGTAGATTGTAAAGATCATAAATAGTAAATAGTCAGAAAGACAGTCATCTTGTACTGAAATCTATCAAATTGTGGCAGACATAGTAGAGTGGATTTCCTCTTTGAAGCCCTAACCCTCTTCAGATTAACTAATTCCTCCTTATTTGATGACAGATGCGAAAGGAAATGAAGCGTTTGCTTGAACAGGCAGAGAGAAAGAGATTGGACATTCATATATATCTATTCAATGCAGTGGATCACATTATTACTCATTTGGGCCTATTCATTTACTACTATTAGATGATAATTTAGGGGAGGAAACTATGCAAAACAAACAAACCCTTGGCAAGAACACATAATAAGACGCAGGCTATAACTGTAGGCTATAACTGTAGGCTATAACTGTAGGCTATAACTGTAGGCTATAACTGTAGGCTAAACTGTAGGCTATAACTGTAGGCTATAACTGTAGGCTATAACTGTAGGCTAAACTGTAGGCTATAACTGTAGGCTATAACTGTAGGCTATAACTGTAGGCTATAACTGTAGGCTAAACTGTAGGCTATAACTGTAGGCTATAACTGTAGGCTATAACTGTAGGCTATAACTGTAGGCTAAACTGTAGTTTATAACTGTAGTTTATAACTGTAGGCTATAACTGTAGGCTATAACTGTAGGCTATAACTGTAGGCTATAACTGTAGGCTATAACTGTAGGCTATAACTGTAGGCTATAACTGTAGGCTATAACTGTAGGCTAAACTGTAGTTTATAACTGTAGGCTATAACTGTAGTTTATAACTGTAGGCTATAACTGTAGGCTATAACTGTAGGCTATAACTGTAGGCTATAACTGTAGGCTATAAACTGTATAACTGGCTATAACTGTAGGCTATAACTGTAGGCTATAACTGTAGGCTATAACTGTAGTTTATAACTGTAGGCTATAACTGTAGTTTATAACTGTAGGCTATAACTGTAGGCTATAACTGTAGGCTATAACTGTAGGCTATAACTGTAGGCTATAACTGTAGGCTATAACTGTAGGCTATAACTGTAGGCTATAACTGTAGGCTATAACTGTAGGCTATAACTGTAGTTTATAACTGTAGGCTATAACTGTAGGCTATAACTGTAGGCTATAACTGTAGTTTATAACTGTAGGCTATAACTGTAGGCTATAACTGTAGGCTATAACTGTAGGCTAAACTGGCAGCAGCATAATCAGACATTATACATATTTTAGACATTCACTGCCTTACATGATATAGTCATTTAGCCGAGCAGACCATGAACATATTGCTGTATCTCAAAATGTTCCAAATGCACAAAGAAAGTGAACAGAGGAGGATTACTGGGATAATGGCAATACAGACAATGAATAATGGGGAAAGAGAAGAGAGAGAGAGTACTCAGATGAGGTGTGGTTTCAGAGTAAAGCTGAGAGTTTCTCTTTCTGCTCTTTCCTCTCCCCTTCTCTCTCAACCATCTCCTCCATTATTCAGACCACCATAGGGAGATACTAGGGAGGAGGGAGAAATCCTGCATACGTACTGTATAGGTCACTGCTGTTCTGTACTCTAACTGTTACCATTCATTTCTGTGCTCAATAACTCACAGGATTTAAGTGTGTATCCTTTAGTGCTCTAAAACACAAGTTGTTTGCGCACTGCGGTGATGCCAGGAACAACAATGGTAGTACAACAACAGCTCTCCTGGGATCTCGAGAGGTAATGCTTGATTTAACAAGACCTTTTTTTGTGATTCTCAGCAGAAAATGCTCCCTGGAAAATGCTCTCTGTGAGAGGACAGAGGGAGGAATAGTGAATAGCAGTGGGCAATGTTGAAAGCTGAGTTTTTAGCGCTGATGACAGCTGAGTTTCTCTCTCCTCTCCTGCAAAACCAAACTGTTGTCTGTCAGGCTATGGAAGCAGCAGATTATCTAGTGACAGTGACAAACTGACATGCTGCCTTTGATTTGCACATGCACAGTTTGGTGCGAGACAACCGTTAGACGCGATGATGTGTTCCTCTGCATGAGCTTAGCTAGCCAACATCGCCATAACATCACCTACAAACGTCATCGGGGATTTCGATTGGAGAAGCAGCCTGACAATGTAAATACTGTACTGTTTTAGCTAGAATCAAGCTTATTTGTCTTGAGATAAACTGACTAGCCAGGGAATGCAGGCTAGATACTTTGTTCGCACCTGGAAGTGTATGTGGGAAAAAACTTGGGAAACCTTTCAACGTGAAATGTAGGCCTGGAAATAGGTGGGTGCTTACAATAACTAAGTACATGGTTGAACTCAGTGTGTCCTCCATAATACCCATTCCTCCCTCCTCCACCCATCCCTCCAGTGACGTGATGTTTCTAATGGGATAGCATGGCTTCAGTGAAACAGGCAAGGTTGCTTAGCAACTGGGTACAGCAAGCACATCATGAGACTGCACTGATGCTCACTCAAACCTCTATAACCTGTCTCACTCAAAACTCCATAACCCGTCTCACTCAAACCTCCATAATCTGTCTCACTCAAACCTCCATAACCTGTCTCACTCAAACCTCCATAACCCGTCTCACTCAAACCTCCATAATCTGTCTCACTCAAACCTCCATAACCTGTCTCACTCAAACCTCCATAACCCGTCTCACTCAAACCTCCATAATCTGTCTCACTCAAACCTCCATAACCTGTCTCACTCAAACTTCACTAACCTGTCTCACTCAACCCTCCCTAACCTGTCTCAATCATCTCTTAATAACCTGTCTCACTCAACCTTCCATAACCTGTCTCACTCATCTCTCCATAACCTGTCTCACTCAAACCTCCATAACATGTCTCACTCATTGGGCGGCAGGGTAGCCTAGTGGTTAGAGCGCTGGACTAGTAACCGGAAGGTTGTGAGTTCAAACCCCCGAGCTGACAAGGTACAAATCTGTCGTTCTGCCCCTGAACAGGCAGTTAACCCACTGTTCCCAGGCCGTCATTGAAAATAAGAATGTGTTCTTAACTGACTTGCCTGGTTAAATAAAGGTAAAATAAAATAAAATCTCTCCATGACCTGTCTCACTAAACCCTCCATGACCTGTCTCACTCATCTCTCTATAACCTGTCTCACTCAATCATCCATAACCTGTCTCACTCAATAACCTGTCTCACTCAAACCTTCATAATGTGTCACTCAATCATCCATAACCTGTCTCACTCAATCTTCTATAACCTGTCTCACTCAATCTTCTATAACCTGTCTCACTCAATCTTCCATAACCTGTCTGAGTACTTGCTGCTCTCTCAATCAATACATGACAAATCTGAACATTTTGTTTAAGAGAAACTAATCTTAGCTTTCTTAATACAGCACAGTGCAAACCAACTCTGACATAATTATGCTGTATCAACCATTTAAATCTGGTTAGACAAAGGAATCAAGTCTAACTCAAATCTCTTTGATTACAATGATAAAAGAGGAACTGTTGGGACATGTGCTGCTGCATTCTCCCAAGTCATGACAAAACACTGAAATTGAAGTTGGTAGATAACCCAAAAAATGAAATAATAATAAAGTTCACACCAATGACAAGAATTCAGTCCAACATTCAATTCAAACATTCACAATACTCAGCTGGGTACAAAAAATCAACTAAATCAACACTGTTTTTTGAGGTTAAGTGCACTTACAATAAGCTACAATATCACAATCAGTGAACTAAGGACTGGGCATTATAACATACCCAATAATGAGTTAATGCCATTGCACAAACAGGTGTTCGGTTAATGTTCAGTTAAATCAATAGGTTAGCGCATGCTGTTCTCTGTGAGAGGCGAGACAAGATCTATTTCCTCCTCCTAATGTAAAACTCTATAAGCCAAGGCTTCATTCCTGCTCTCCAGCGACCTGCCACCTGCACTATTTATAGGTTGTACACATTAAAGCTAACAGTGGAACGTGAACTCACAGGCCTCAGCCCAGGCATGGCCTTGCCATGCTTAATAGAAACAGAGTGAAAGCCAGGCGAGAGCGGGCGCCAGGGCAGTAGTAATGGGCATTCTGGCTATTTTCAGTGAGCCGGCTCTTTTGGCTCCCAAACGGCTCTTTAAAAAAAAATGTGTTTTGTATTTTTACAAGTCAAACAGTTTGCAATAGTTGTTTGCGATAGACTATGATTGGTGTTAAAAACAATTCTTATTAAATTAAATCATACCACAATGTATTTAAAAATGCATTGTTTTTTATGAAACAGAATGGTATTAAACATTTGCATTTAAAGTATAACGTTTTAATGTATATAAACAAAGTGCATATAAATCTAACCATTCAAAACTAATACAATCTGAACAGCATAATAGAATATTGCACCATATCAAAGAAAAATAAATAACAATTTGCAAAACTGCAGCATCCCACAAATATAAATGAATGTAAAAAAGAAGGATGGCTACTGATGGGACATTTTACGCTCTGTAACCAGGTTTCCATCCAACGTTTTTATGCGAGTAAAGAACATGTTGGATAAAACTACATGACAGGCCTGATGGAAACAGCAAATTTGTCAGCACGCTTTCCAATAGTCGACAACACACAATACGCTAGATAAGGTAAACATGGAGTCGCGCAATGTTGTGTAGTCCTCCCACTACAACTCGGGAAAGCAGGCAGTTTGCTACAGATGACATAAGTTATGATGAACTTCACAAGATGATGAGTGAAGTGCACGGCGATGAGCTTGATGCACCTTTCCAATAACTATTGAGGGTTTTATTCTGGTGATACGCTGATCTCGCTCTTTTGTCCATAATAATCTCATTACGCAGGTAGCCTACCTGCACTGTAACTGCAAGTTGTTGCCTAAAGCACAACATACCAAAACCAGTGGGCACATTGTGACAAAACTATCAGTAGAGTTGAAAATGCAATGGAAACTCATTTAACTTGTATACTTTATTCGGTACATGAGAATTTAACCGCAAAAGTTATTTTTATGTACACTACATTATCACGCACAGCACTTTATCTGCAAAAAGTCAATTTGAAACCTAGCTTGTGGTCCTGGGAGCAATAACAGCCTGGAGAGAGGAATCATTCAACAGGCATTCTAGACTAGAGAAACTCTGTGCTTTAAGTTACTACTTCGTCCTTGGCAATAGTGATTTAGACAAAGCCCTGATGTAGAGAAGGACATAGGTGAGGAAATGATGGTGTAGCTAAACCAGATAGTTTTATAATCATACAAACTACGTGTCACACCCTGACCATAGTTTTCTTTGTATGTTTCTATGTTTTGGTTGGTCAGGGTGTGAGCTGAGTGGGCATTCTATGTTACATGTCTAGTTTGTGTAGTTCTATGTTTGGCCTGATATGGTTCTCAGAGGCGCCAGAGCCCCTCTGCCCAGAGCAGCTGTCCCTCTGTCCCGAGCAGCTGCACCTCTGTCCCGAGCAGCTGCACTTCTGTCCCGAGCAGCAGCCCCTCTGTCCAGAGCTGCTGTCCCTCTGTCCCGAGCTGCTGTCCCTCTGTCCCGAGCTGCTGTCCCTCTGTCCCGAGCCGTTACACTACGTTGGTTTCTATAAGTTGATCTGGGGTCACAGGCCCTGTCCTTACCATCTTATCTGTGATCTGTGCTTTCCTTTCCCAAACTAACCATTTTGCATCTCAGGACATGGTTTTATATAATATGTTAGTATAATTTTGTGGCCGGTGTGCTTTGCATGGGCTGAAGAGATCATACACCAAGTTAAGGAAAAAACATACCAAAGCCCCTGAGAAAACAAGAGAGACGACAACAGAATGAAAATGCGACAACATCACGAAAATATTTATTGGAAATACTAACGTGATTAAGGGCCAAAGTGGTTTCTCTACTCCGTTAAGTCTTGGTAAACTTGTCTAATCTCATTGACCTACATAAAGATCTCAACGTTGTATCTGTCCCATTATGGTGTCTGAGAGTGCAAAGGTAACACCATCAGTGATCGACCCGTCATTCAGGGCAGGTGGAACAGAGTCCCACATGTTTTGAGACCCACATTTTTTGCTACATTTTTTGTTTTAAGTATACTTTTTTTGGTGGGAGGGGGCTTGCCTGTTTTGCATTTCATTTTGGCATTAATACGTGTCAAATATCAGTTTGCAAACAATGTAAAATAAGTTAATAAATCTGCATAAAAACATGGTCTCTTTTTTTGCTTTCTTGAGTAAGGAATTTCAAAAATGCAGGTGTTTCAGCTTAGCTCAGTGCTTTCTGTGGTGTTGGGGCAGCCAGGATATGAAGAGAAATAATGAAGAGTAATTATAGATAAAATGTATTGGTGCTCATCGGCCATGAACATTACACAAGTTGGAAATCGCAAATTCAAGAATGAGTGGTTTGGAAAAAATCAGTTGCTAACTGCAAGCATTGCAAAGCAATCACTAGCCTGCTATTCAGTGGAGTTTCTGTGTGGTCCCAAGTCTGGAATTAAACATTCAACATTGGCCATGCTGTCAATGAAGCATGATTTGTGCCGCGCTCAAAACAACTGTTAACGAAATCTAATTTCAGTGAGTTCAAGACCACTGGGAATTCAGGAAAAAACGAGCTCCAACTGGAAAATAAGTTTTGAACGGTCATCCAACTCGGAATTGTACATAAGGAACTCGTGCCCCCTTCTAGAGGTACGACCTGAAGATCACTGATGTCATCATGATTCAACCGCGTTTTTTTCAGAGGGCCCAGTTGTTTTGAAAGCAACATAAATCCAGAGAATCTCAGACTTTGATGGCAAAGTGATGATAAAATTTGCCCACGAATGACCGCCATGACACAGAGGACAAACACTGTAAACACACTCCCACAGTCTAAAGAGGCTGCTGATTTCTCTCTCAGTCCCTCCTGTCTGTATTATTGCTGGGGATACAGTGAAAGGCACTTGACCATAGGGGTACCAATTAGGTACAGTAGAAAGTATTTATACTTTCTTAAGTGTAGTGGCATGGCTGGCATGCATCTCACAATTGTTGTTTTTGTTTGCCCCTCCAAGAGCTACATGCTAAAATCGCCACTTAGCGCCATTGAGGCCAACTCCATTTTGAAGTAGTCCATTTTCTTCTTCTACTACTTCTAGTAGATACAGACAGGCGGGATAGAGAGAAATCAGCAGCCTATTTAGACTGTGGTAGTGTGTTTTCAGTGTTTGTCCTCTGTGTTTCATCGTCCTGAAGCTATGGCTGACCAACAGGCATTATATCAAACAGCCTCAAAAGACAGGAGGGGTGTTCATTTTTAGCTTAACTCAACCACCAACAAAATGGGTGGATGCAATGTGGAATGGTGGATTTATCTGCATGTAAACCAATAACTAAAAGACAAACAGATACAACGCTGCTAAATAATGATCAGGTGCATCAAAGCTGGATCGAGAGACTGAAAAACAGCTTCGATCTTAGGTACAGTGCCTTAACCATTCTTGTGTGTTCAAAAAAATATTTGTATTTAAAATAAAATATATATATAAAACCCCTTGATGCAGGTGAGAGTAAATTGCCAACCTTGGCTTTATACCTGTTCAAACAACACACTCCAGGTGGCAGGGTCTGGATTGTATTCCTGAATGCCATCAGCAGGAATGTTAAAACAGAAGTGCTGGTACTGGAACTATACTTGAAGGAAACAAGAAACACTGCAGCTTGAACATTCAAAGACATAATTACCCGCATTTAACAATGTATTAAAATTTAATTGGTTTAATCAGCTATCTCAAAATAGTCAACGAAAATGTCTCTGTGCACAAGCTGTCCACCAATGACTTAATTTGATGTGAATATGCAAATGGTGTTACTCCAAATTAGCTCGAGACGGATTCACGCTACACCAGCAAATTAGTACCATGATGTTCCACCCAACAGCTTCTCAACCCCGGCCCAATTCTCCATGCCCCCCTCATACTGACTACCTCCATCCCCCCATCCTGACACTATTGAGTTTACAATAAATTACATGATTTCCAGAGGTGGCACAATGTGTTATGTGTGTCCAATACCCCACAAAACCAAATAAAAAAGAAACACATTACAACTGTATAGGCTATCAGAAAAAAGCACACACTTCCTTAATAGTCCTGGAGTGGTTGGCCAATCAGAACTTAGGCTCTTTAAATCTCTTTAGGAAATTGGCGGTGATGAATCCCTACGGAATGAACCATCTGTATTAAACCCGGGAATAAATGATCTAAGACAACAAGAATAGTACTTCTGAATGAGGGAAAAGCAGTTTCTTTTCAATCAGACACTCTAATGAAATATTAGAGAATCTTACCTCAACATTAAGCCTCACTAGGCCAGCACCATTCTTTATGTTATGGCACCGTTTCAACTCTCTGTGCCTGTTTGCTGCTGTTTATCAGCCAAATCAATTATTATAACAGATCTTATGCAGACTGAGAATACACACACACACCATGCACACACACACTCTGGGAGGCGTTCCAGAAGTACAAAAGAGTAGAACGAAATAGATATTATAATATACACTGAACAAAAATATTAATGCAACATGTAAAGTGTTCGTCCCGTGTTTCATGAGGTGAAATAAAAAGCTTATTTCTCTCAAATTTTGTGCACAAATTTGGTTACATCCCTGTTAGTGAGCATTTCTCCTTGACCAAGATAATCCATCCACTTGACAGGAGTGGCATATCAAGAAGCTGATTAAACAGCATGATCATTACACAGGTGCACCTTGTGCTGGGGACACTAAAATGTGCCGTTTTGTCACACAACACAATGTCACAGATGTCACATGTTTTAAGGGAGCCTGCAATTGGCCTGAGGACTGCAGGAATGTCCCCCAGAGCTGTTGACAGAGAATTGAATGTTCATTTCTCTACCAAGCCGTCTTCAACATTAGAGAATTTGACAGTATGTCCAACCGGCTTCACAACTGCAGACCACGTGTAACTATGCCAGCCCTCCACATATGGCTTCTTTACCTGAGGGATCATCTGAGACCAGCCACCCGGACAGCTGATGAAACTGTGGGTTTGCACAACCATAGAATCTCTGCACAAACTGTCAGAAAACGTCTCAGGGAAGTATCACCTGCACGCTTGTCTGGGTCTTGAACAGACTGCAGTGTCGTAATTGAGTCGTAATCGACTTCAGTGGGCAAATACTTGCCTTCGATGGCCACTGGCACACTGAAAATGTGTGATCTTCACAGATGTATCCAGGTTTAATCTGTACCGGGCAAATGGCAAACAGAGTGTATGGTGTCATGTGGGCTAGAGGTTTGCTGATGTCAATGTTGTGAACAGAGCGCCAAATGGTGGCGGTGGGGTTATGGTATGGTCAGGCATAAGCTATGGACAATGAACGCAATTACATTTTATCGATGGCAATTTGAATGCACATAGATACCGAGATGAGATCCTCAGGCCCATTTTCGTGCCATTCATCCGCCGCCATCAACTCATGTTTCAGCATGATAATCCACGGCCCAATGTCGCAAGAATCTGTTACACAATTCCTGGAAGCTGAAAATGTCCCAGTTCTTCCATGGCCTACTTACTCAACATACATGTCACCCATTGAGCATGTTTGGGTTGCTCTGGATTGACATGTATGCCATCGTGTTCCAGTTCCTACCAATATCCGGCTGGGTAGCCTAGCGGTTAGAGCGTTGGACCAGTAACCGGAAGGTTGCAAGTTCAAACCCCCGAGCTGACAAGGTACAAATCTGTCGTTCTGCCCCTGAACAGGCAGAACTGTTCCTAGGCTGTCATTGAAAATAAGAATTTGTTCTTAACTGACTTGCCTAGTAAAATAAAGGTAAAATTAAAAAAATATATATATATCCAGCAACTTCGCACAGCCATTGAAGAGGACTGGGACAACATTCCACAGGCCACAACCAACAGCCTGATCAACTCTATGGAAAGGAGACGTGTCGTGCTGCACGAGGCAAATGGTGGTCACACCAAATACTGACTGATTTTCTGATCCACGCCCCTACTTTTTTGTAAAGGTATCTGTAACTCAGTAAAATCTTTGAAAATGTAGCATTTATATTTTTGTTCAGTGTAGATCTAATAGGGATTCTCTTTCTAAGCTAGAGGATAACTATTGTAATCTGATATGTTATAAAGACCTGCTGTCAGTCACTTAGAGAGGTCGTATGATGGCCTTTGAGTCTGTGTGTGTCAGTGCATTGTCATGGGGGAATATACTATGTCACCAGAAGGCATTGTCTGTGTAACTCCACTGGCAGCTCGTTCCATACCCTGCCTGTGGCAGGTCAAGCTTCGCCCTCACTGCTAACTCTATCTGGCAGCATTTAACCTGTCAACAGGAGAACCCTATCCAGAGTGCAGACATAAAGGCATTGGAATACCAAGGGTAAACACATAGAACTAGAATGGCTAGAGAAGACAAAGCCCCTCACACCATGAAAATTTGACAATATTATTTTATTTCGATGTGTAAACACCCGCTCTGTGTTTGTTAGGCTGTGAAGCTGATTCTCTAAAACTGACCAAGTTGATGCCATTGAATTGAGCAGAATAGCAAATTATGCGTCAGAGCAGTGAATTCCCTTATACGTCATACATCAGTACTGACATCAATCTAGAGAGTGACTGGGAGAGAACCCAGAACCCAGGCAGCGATGGCAGCACAGCTTGACGTACGACATGTGGTTAAGTGAGACTGCACATCTCTCCAGGGTTTCTTCTGTACTGAATAAATACTGGGCTGTCAGCTGGAGTGGGCCAATACAGACTGATCTAGGATATGTACTATATTGAATAAATACTAGGCTGTCAGCCGGAGGGGGCCTATCCAGACTAGCCTATGCCGAGTTGCCAGAAAACATCCGGTATTTTCAACCTATCTTCTATTCCCCTGAAAAACAGAAGGGTAAATTCTGCTCAGGTGCCTTTCTACGCCTGCCATTTGGTTAATCCAGACTGATCTAAGATTTGAACTATATTGAATAAATACTGGGCTGTCAGCTGGAGTGGACCCATCCAGACTGATCTAGGATATGTACTGTGCTCAAAAACTGTAGGGCTACAGGCTACTGTACACCCTTGACGTAGTGGTTGAAACCTGTTGTGAGCTAACAGGTAGGTGGTGATACATCAGGTCAGAATCTTGCCTTATCCAAGGCCGACTTCAAAAACATCCAACAGATATTTAAAGAAACACAGACAAACAGACAGACAGACAGACAGACAGACAGACAGACAGACAGGAATTTTGATTTCGCTCGCACGTCCATGGATCCCACTTTGCCTCCGAGTCATCTAGAGAAGCTCCCAACAGTTTCGTTGCTGAGAGAACCCGAGGCTTCCCGGCATGCCCCGAGGGCTGCCGAAAATGGCTGAGTCACCACTTCCTGAGCCTACGCCACAAGGCAGAGCTGGGCTGTCGCCAGTGGAAAGGCAATACAGGATTGACACAAAGAGTTGTCTGTATTTGGGGACTCTTGGTCATTTCGTGTCCTCTTGCCCTTTAAAGAAACCAGGCTTACCGGTAGGAAGAAGGACTCTGGTGGGCCATATGGGGAACGGTCCTGCTTCCCCTGCTCACACCCTTTTCATGCCATTCTGCTGTGGGGAGATCAGTCCAAATCTCTCCGGGTTCTCATTGACTCTGGGGCCGACGAGAGCTTTTTGGACACTACCCTGGCGTCTGGGCTGAACATCCCCACTCAGCCCCTCTCCATTCCCATGGACGTTAGAGCGCTGGACGGGTGTTCTATAGGCAGAGTCCCCCTCAACAATACTCCTATCAACCTACGGGTGTCTTGGAACCACAGCGAGGCTATCCAGTTCCTGCTCATCAAGTCTCCTCTGATTCCCGTGGCGATTGGGATTCTCCTGGCTCCAATGACACAATCCCTTCATTAACTGGTCTACTGGTGCCATCATAGGCTGGAGCCCGTTCTGCCACACCAATGCCTGAAGTCAGCACAGCCTGCCCCGGGGTGGCTCAGAAGGTGCCCTGGACCTCTCCGCCATTCCCGTGAAATACCAGGACCTCCGGGAGGTGTTCCGGGTCACGTCGCTTCCACCGCATCTACCCTATGACTGTGGACCTGGCAGTCTCCCTAGCACCACGCCACCCTGGGACGTCTGTAGTCTCTGTCGGGACTGGAGACCAAGGCTATGGGGGCTCCCTAGTTGCTGGATTTATCTGTCACTCAGGGTTCTTCTTCGTGAAGAAAAAGGACAAGACCCTGCGCCCGTGCATTGACTACCAGGGACTCAATGACATTGCGGTTAAGAACCATTACCCGCTACCACTCATCTCTGAGGCTTTCAAGCCGGTCCAGCGGGCCACTGTGTTTTCCAAGCTGGATTTACGGAACGGCTACCACCTGGTGCGGATACGAGAGGGGGACGAGTGAAACACCGCCTTCAACACAGCCATCTGGTCATGCCCTTTGGGCTGTGTTCCAGGCATGGTGAATGATGTCCTCCGCGACATGTTGAACCGGTTCGTCTTTGTCTACATTGATGACATCCTCATCTTCTCCTGCTCCCCTCAAGAACACGTGCACCACGTCCAGCAGGTACTTCAACTACTTGAGAATGAGAACCAGCTGTTTGTGAAGGCGGAAAAGTGCGAGTTCCATCACTCCACCATCCCCTTCCTGGATTACATCTTCTCTGCTGGGAATGTCCAGATGGATCCTGGGTAGGTGAGAGCAGTGATGGATTGGCCTCAGCCTAAATCCAGTTCTGCACCCTCATTGGGTCGTCGGTCAGCCTGTCCTCCGGGTTCCATCCACAGTCCAACGGCCAGTCGGAGCGAGCCAACCAGGACATCGAAACTACCCTGCACTGCCTGATCTCCGCCAACACCACCAGCAGCATGTGTGGGTTGAACACACCTGCAACACCCTTCCCTGCTTTGCCATGGGCTTATCTCCCTTTGAGTGTTCCCTGGGGTATCAGCCCCTACTCTTCCTTGAGCAGGAAAAGGAGGTTGGTATATCTTCTACCCAGATGTTTGTCCACCGCTGTAGTCATACCTGGAGGAGAACCAGGTCGGCCGTGCTCAAGACCACCTCCAGGTATCAACGACAAGTCTCGGGCAGAAGGTATGGCTGCCCACCCGGGATCTGCCCCTCCGGGTGGAGTCTCGCTAATTGTCCACGGCTTTATCGGCCCCTACCCCATTTCCAAGATCATTAGCCCCTCTGCTGTCTGCCTTCTGTTGCCCCGTACCCTTCGTAGTCATCCTACACTCCATGTGTCTAGAATTAAACCCAGAGTTACCTCTGCTGCAGAGAATAATTCATTAGAGTAACTACCTCAGACTGCAGCCCAAATAAATGCTTCACAGAGATCAAGGAACAGACACATCTCAACAACAACTGTTCAGAGGAGACAGCATGAATCCGGCCTTCATGGTCAAATTGGTGCAAAGAAACCACTACTAAAGGACACCAATAATAAGAAGAGACTTGCTTGGGCCATGAAAAATGAGCAATGGACATTAGATCGGTGCACGGATGATCTCAGCATGTGTGGTTTCCACCGTGAAGCATGGAGGAGGAAGTGTGATGGTAATTTGCTGGTGAGACTATCAGTGATTTATTTAGAATTCAAGGCACACTTAACCAGCATGGCTACCATAGCATTTTGCAGCAATATGCCATCCCATCTGGTTAGCACTTAGTGGGACTATCATTTGTTTTTAACAGGACAATAACTCAACACACCTCCAGGCTGTGGATTTGACCAAGCATCAGATGACCTAGCCTCCACAATCAATTGAGATGGTTTGGGAGGGTGGCACTAAGAGTGTGCAAAGCTGTCCTCAAAGCAAAAGGGTGGCGACTTTGAAATCTCCAGGCTGTGTAAGGTGAGTGAGAAAGTTAAAGATGCACAAATATCATCCCCCAACACAAAAAAATGCTAACCTCCCTTGTTATTGTAATGGGGAGTACAGAGCCCCAAAAAATAAAAATGCTTCTCACTGTCCCTATAATTAAGGAGGGCACCCTGATTGAAATAAATACAAAAAGATACCATTTGAATCTCTTTGAGTGTGGGCAAGCTACACAATTTTGGAATTCCTCTGACACACACACACACACACACACACACACACACACACACACACACACACACACACACACACACACACACACACACACACACACACACACACACACACACACACACACACACACACACCTATCGTATCTTAGTCCCAACTCAGCAGTCTCCCTGGGCCAGGTGCAGTGAGCATGCATGTGGGTGTGTGTTTGTGCATGCGTGTGCACAAACTGGAGCCTTGCTGGCTGGCATTACCCTGTACAACGGTAGTGCTGTATCCTCGAGGTGAGCTGCACACTGTGCCTGACAGCTGACAAGAGGCAAGCACACACACACTCACAGCTCTGTGAAATGCACAAAAGCCCAATGAAGGCCTGGGAGCAGCCCAGGGGCTCAGGCCTTCAGCAGCAGAGAGGGAGAGAGGAAGAGAAGAAGAGAGAGAGAGCGAGGGAGAGTGATGGTTGTGGTGTGCAGCACTGAGTGCTCTGCTGTGTGATCCACTCATTTAACCAGCTGGGTTAACACAGAAAGAACATTTAAAAAAAATGAAATGATGGGGTAAGAGCTGGTGACTGGGGAGCCCTTCCCCCCTCCCACACCCCCTTCTCTCTCACTCCCACTCCCTGTGGCCCATGCTGTCCCCAGTATCCTCCACTAACAGGCCCTGAACTGTGTAGTACTGTGCCTCCCCAGCCAACAGACAGCCCCAGCTCAGAGAAAAGCCTTTTCCCAGGCCATTACCACTTCAAGAGCTCTGAATTAAGGGCCCTTTTGTCTATTGCTTTTATTTATACAGTGCCTTGCGAAAGTGTTCGGCCCCCTTGAACTTTGCGACCTTTTGCCACATTTCAGGCTTCAAACATAAAGATATAAAACTGTATTTTTTGTGTGAAGAATCAACAACAAGTGGGACACAATCATGAAGTGGAACGACATTTATTGGATATTTCAAACTTTTTTAACAAATCAAAAACTGAAAAATTGGGCTTGCAAAATCATTCAGCCCCCTTAAGTTAATACTTTGTAGCGCCACCTTTTGCTGTGATTACAGCTGTAAGTTGCTTGGGGTATGTCTCTATCAGTTTTGCACATCGAGACAGCTCGAGCTCAGTGAGGTTGGATGGAGAGCATTTGTGAACAGCAGTTTTCAGTTCTTTCCACAGATTCTCGATTGGATTCAGGTCTGGACTTTGACTTGGCCATTCTAAAACCTGGATCTGTTATTTTTGAACCATTCCATTGTAGATTGTGCTTTATGTTTTGGATCATTGCCTTGTTGGAAGACAAATCTCCGTCCCAGTCTCAGGTCTTTTGCAGACTCCATCAGGTTTTCTTCCAGAATGGTCCTGTATTTGGCTCCATCCATCTTCCCATCAATTTTAACCATCTTCCCTGTCCCTGCTGAAGAAAAGCAGGCCCAAACCATGATGCTGCCACCACCATGTTTGACAGTGGGGATGGTGTGTTCAGGGTGATGAGCTGTGTTGCTTTTACACCAAACATAACGTTTTGCATTGTTGCCAAAAAGTTCAATTTTGGTTTCATCTGACCAGAGCACCTTCTTCCACATGTTTGGTGTGTCTCCCAGGTGGCTTGTGGCAAACTTTAAACAACACTTTTTATGGATATCTTTAAGAAATGGCTTTCTTCTTGCCACTCTTCCATAAAGGCCAGATTTGTGCAATATACGACTGATTGTTGTCCTATGGACAGAGTCTCCCACCTCAGCTGTAGATCTCTGCAGTTCATCCAGAGTGATCATGGGCCTCTTGGCTGCATCTCTGATCAGTCTTCTCCTTGTATGAGCTGAAAGTTTAGAGGGACGGCCAGGTCTTGGTAGATTTGCAGTGGTCTGATACTCCTTCCATTTCAATATTATCGCTTGCACAGTGCTCCTTGGGATGTTTAAAGCTTGGGAAATCTTTTTGTATCCAAATCCAGCTTTAAACTTGTTCACAACAGTATCTCGGACCTGCCTGGTGTGTTCCTTGTTCTTCATGATGCTCTCTGCGCTTTTAACGGACCTCTGAGACTATCACAGTGCAGGTGCATTTATACGGAGACTTGATTACACACAGGTGGATTGTATTTATCATCATTAGTCATTTAGGTCAACATTGGATCATTCAGAGATCCTCACTGAACTTCTGGAGAGAGTTTGCTGCACTGAAAGTAAAGGGCTGAATAATTTTGCACGCCCAATTTTTCAGTTTTTGATTTGTTAAAAAAGTTTGAAATATCCAATAAATGTCGTTCCACTTCATGATTGTGTCCCACTTGTTGTTGATTCTTCACACAAAAAAATACAGTTTTATATCTTTATGTTTGAAGCCTGAAATGTGGCAAAAGGTCGCAAAGTTCAAGGGGGCCGAATACTTTCGCAAGGCACTGTATGGAACAAAAATATAAAAGCAACATGCTTCAATTTCAAAGATTTTACTAAGTTACTGTTCATATAAGGAAATCAGTCAATTGAAATAAATAAATTAGGCCCTAATCTATGGATTTTACATGGATTGATTGATTTCCACTCTGTAAAACCTGTCATCTCAGTTCACTGGTCACGATGGCAACACCCACCCGTAGCATGCCCTCCAGCAGGTGTATCTCACTGATCAACCCTAAAGCCAACACCTCATTTGGCCGCCTTTCGTTCCAGTTCTCTGCTGCCTGTGACTGGAACGAATTGCAAAAATCGCTGAAGTTGGAAACTTTTATCTCCCTCACCAACTTCAAATATCTGCTATCTGAGCAGCTAACCGATCGCTGCAGCTGTACATAGTCTTATCGGTAAATAGCCCACCCAATTTTACCTACATCATCTCCATACTGTTTTTATTTATTTACTTTTCTGCTCTTATTACTTTTCTGCTCTCTACCTGTACATGACCATCTGATCATTTATCACTCCAGTGTTAATCTGCAAAATTATTTGCCTACCTCATGCCTTTTGCACACAATGTATATAGACTCTTTTTTTCCCTACTGTGTTATTGACTTGTTTATTGTTTACTCCATGTGTAACTCTGTGTTGTCTGTTCACACTGCTATGCTTTATCTTGGCCAGGTCGCAGTTGCAAATGAGAACTTGTTCTCAACTAGCCTACCTGGTTAAATAAAGGTGAAATTAAAAAAATATTTAAAAAATCTGGAAATTGCTGCTCCACCGTCACGATGGGGCACTCAGCTCACAACGATGGCATCAGCAAACCGCTCACCCAAACAACCCCATATGTCTGCGGTTGTGAAGCCGGTTGGAAGTACTGCCAAATTCTCTAAAACAACGTTAGAGGTGGTTTAGAGAAATGGTATGAAATGGTAGAGAAATGAACATGCCATTTTCTGGCAACAGCTCTGGTGGAAATTCCTGCAGTCAGCATGCCAATTGCACACTCCCTAAAAACTTGAGACATCTGTGGCATTGTGTTGTGTGACAAAACTGCACATTTTAGAGTGGCCTTTTATTGTCCCCAGCACAATGTGTAACTGTGTAAAAATTACACAAGCACATCCAATTTCACCATGAAATAGGAGACACACAAATATTTCCTCATCTCATGGAGTGAGATGTTTTATCGTCTGCCTCTGCATCTCCAAATTCAACAAAACAATGGATTGAGGACAGAAACATTCAGCTCAGCTGACAGCAAGGTTATTATATTTCTGTAATTCTATATTCCTTTTATTCCTATACACTTTTCCAGTTTTATTAGAAATTCAGTTTAGTTTCCATTCGTTTTCTGACCCGATTTACTAGTTTTTATTTAGTTTTAGTGTTAGGGACAGAAAACATGAGTGGGAGGCAAGGAGCCAATTGTGTTGTATCGTTTTTTGGGATGTCATTTCTTGCCACTGGGGGGCAGTAATACATAAGGTGATGGGTCAGGTAATAGGTAATATCAGGTTTACATTATGAAGTTCATCTCAATGTAACTTGGATTTAAAAGGAATGGCGCTGAGACCGCTGCAAAACATATGGTGGTAGGAAACTCACCCATGTTTACACCAAACCTATCGTTTTAGTAGTACATGTAAGAAGAATTAAATTAGCTACCTAGACGATTTTTTCCCTGTTAGCTAGTGATAGCTATAGTGATCAAAGATGTATCTATATACTGACAAGATACTGGACTGACCACTCTAACAATGGGAATACATTTCTGGAAAGACGGAAGGCAGATGGAAGTAGACAGGGAAATTATAGTCAATGAGAGGGCAGATATGCGTGTGAACAACAGGCACCACTCCAATATAAAAAGTTTTTTCTCAAAGTTGCCAGAATGCCATGTGTGTCCACTTATATCAGTACATTCGTAACAACCTAAACATTGCAAAACTTCTATTCGTTCAAATAAGCATCGTGTAAGAAATTAGCAATTCAATTTTAAGTTGACAAAATTGACACTCTCTCGTTGACCTGCATACAACAAATCCCCACTTCCTCTGCTTCTCGCTGTATTTTTGTATGAACAGATTTTGGGGCGGAGTCAAGTCTCTCCCTTCATTTCTTCCTCTCTGTTGTAATTCACAAGCTAAAAGCTGTCCCTATTTACCCTGAAGCTTGAAAACCCCATTCAATGCTTGTCCAAAGGTTTTTATTTTTGTTAGTTTTGGAGTGAAAGATTCTTTTCATTTAACCTTTATTTACACAGGTTATTCTCATTGACATAAAATCTATTTTACAAGAGAGACCTGTACAGTACTGTCTGAGTGAATACATAGCAGACACTGAGAAAAGCAGAGAGAGAGAGCAAGAGTGGGTGGGAGTTGGGAGTTAAGAGACAGCTCTGAACACCTCCGCTCTGCTGGTCTGGACCCAGCTCATTACCTGTGTTTGTCTTGGAAGTGAATGCATTACAACACTGGCTCTGGTTGGCTGTAAAATCAAATCAACCTGAGCACAGAGTTCAAGAGCTAGAAGAGCTGTGTTCTGCAGACACAAATCAATGGAAAAGGGAGGTTTTTAATACAATGTATGTTACACACTGTTAGAAGACGCAGACCCAACACACGTACACACAGCTGCCTATTGTTTGCCATTAGGTCCTGTGCAGTGTATGGAATGTAACATGACCTGTTCCATGGTTATACACAGGCCCTAACCTGTTACATACAGACTAGAACAACAGGGGGGACTCTCTATCATGGACTGTGATGACAATCTTGTCTTGAGGATTTAAAACAGGGAAGCAGCAAATTAAATGTGTTAAGTTGGTATGAATCTGTGAAAGACACCCTCCATCCCTACAGATCCCACAGCCCATTACTAGTCTGCATAGCTATTACTTCAGGTCTCAGAAGCCATCACCCAAAAGCAGCTAATACAGCTAGTGGCATGACTATAAGGACACGTCTGGTGTGTTTATACAGAATAGCAGACTCTCGCTCTTCTTCTTCACAGTTAATTACAATAATCACTTCCCCAGCACTCCCCTCCTCCACTCTCGTTACCTCCTCCTCCTCAGCCCAGACACAGAGAGAGACACATGATCAAGATGAATATAGACTTGCTCCATGTAGCCATAAACCCACAGGTAGTCAGGCTGTGTTATTTTGGCCTGCAGTGGGGATCTGTCTGTCTGTCAGCCAAGGTAAACACTACACTAAACCACAGCCTGTTGTTAATCTCAAAGAAGCAACACATCATTTATATAAAGGTATCTACTAACCTATAGCCTGCTGTTGATGACTAGAGCCTGGGCCCAACAACAGACTATAAATTAGTAGATAACTTTATATTAATTACTCAGGGGGATTCAATTTAGTCCGAAAAATGTTAGCATTAATATCTACCGGAATACCTGTGACAGATTACTTATATAAACAGATTTGGTATCTGAAGGGAAAACAATCAAATCCATCAATCCTACAGAGCAGCGCAATGAGCAGCACGAGTAATGGAGGTAGGTAGGTAGGTAGGTAGGTAGGTAGGTAGGTAGGTAGGTAGGTCGGTCGGCCGGTCCTGCCCTCCAGTTCCTCCCGTGGACGGCGATACTCCCCAGCCTGCCTCCAGTTCCTCCAGTGGACGGCGATACTCCCCAGCCTGTTCCTCCAGTTCCTCCCCAGCCTGCCTCCAGTTCCTCCCGGGACGGCGTCTCCCCCAGCCCTGCCTCCAGTTCCTCCCGTGGATGGCGGCAATCTCCCCAGCCTGCCTCCAGTTCCTCCAGTGGACGGCCTGCCTCCAGTTCCTCCCCAGCCTGCCTGCCTCCAGTTCCTCCAGTGGACGCCGATACTCCCCAGCCTGCCTCCAGTTCCTCCCGTGGACGGCGATACTCCCCAGTCTGCCTCCAGTTCCTCCAGTGGACGGTGCCGTCGTCTCCCCAGCCTGCCTCCAGTTCCTCCAGTGGACGGTGATACTCCCCAGCCTGCCTCCAGTTCCTCCAGTGGACGGCGATACTCCCCAGCCTGCCTCCAGTTCCTCCAGTGGACGGCGATACTCCCCAGTCTGCCTCCAGTTCCTCCAGTGGACGGTGATACTCCCCAGCCTGCCTCCAGTTCCTCCAGTGGACGGCGATACTCCCAGCCTGCCTCCAGTTCCTCCCGTGGACGTTCCTCCCGTGGACGGCGATACTCCCCAGCCTGCCTCCAGTTCCTCCCGTGGACGGCGATACTCCCCAGCCTGCCTCCAGTTCCTCCAGTGGACGGCGTGCCTGCCTCCAGTTCCTCCAGTGGACGGCGATACTCCCCAGCCTGCCTCCAGTTCCTCCCGTGGACGGCGATACTCCCCAGTTCCTCCAGCCTCCAGTTCCTCCCAGTGGACGGCGATACTCCCCAGCCTGCCTCCAGTTCCTCCAGTGGACGGCGATACTCCCCAGCCTGCCTCCAGTTCCTCCAGTGGACGGCGATACTCCCCAGCCTGCCTCCAGTTCCTCCCGTGGACGGCGATGCCTGCCTCCAGTTCCTCCAGTGGACGGCGTACTCCCCAGCCTGCCTCCAGTTCCTCCAGTGGACGGCGATACTCCCCAGCCTGCCTCCAGTTCCTCCAGTGGACGGCGATACTCCCCAGTCTGCCTCCAGTTCCTCCAGTGGACGGCGATACTCCCCAGCCTGCCTCCAGTTCCTCCAGTGGACGGCGATACTCCCCAGCCTGCCTCCAGTTCCTCCAGTGG
>NC_088223.1:66196243-66199781 GCF_036934945.1 Oncorhynchus masou masou
GTATTTAGCTAGCTTGCTGTTGCTAGATAATTTGTCCTGGGATATAAACATTGAGTTGTTATATTACCTGCCTGAAATGCTGAGTCCTCTACTCTGACAATTCATCCACACATATAACGGTCTTGAATCGTTTCAGTCATCTCTCCTCCTAGGCCTTTTCTTCTCTTGACTTTATATTGCAATGGCAGCTTTCATAAATCAGGTGCATTTACCGCCACCGACCTCGTTCGTATTTCAGTCACCCACGTGGGTATAACAATGAGGAGTGGGCACATGGGTACCTTCTTCAATAAACCAATGAGGAGATGGGAGAGGCAGGACTTGCAGCACAATCTGCATCAGAAATAGAACTGACATAAAATTTTAGTCTTTGGCACGCAGATGCTGCGTTGGCGTACGTGCGAGCAGTGTAAGTGCAATAGTTGAATAATATAGATTTCTAAATGTATTTTGCAGCGCTCGAGCATGAGGCATGACGGTGTAGTCAGCTTATAAGCCATTACAACATAACAGCTATACTTATTTCACCATAATGAGACACAAGTTTAAATTCTATTTATTTATTTAAATATGTTTTTAAACGCACCATTAAAAAGTAACATGATGATTGAGTGTCTACAGTGCCTTGCGAAAGTATTCGGCCTTCTTGAACTTTGCGACCTTTTTCCACATTTCAGGCTTCAAACATAAAGATATAAAACTGTATTTTTTTTGTGAAGAATCAACAACAAGTGGGACACAATCATGAAGTGGAACGACATTTATTGGATATTTCAAACTTTTTTAACAAATCAAAAACTGAAAAATTGGAGGGGCAAAATGATTCAGCCCCTTTACTTTCAGTGCAGTAAACTCTCTCCAGAAGTTCAGTGAGGATCTCTGAATGATCTAATGTTGACCTAAATGACTAATGATGATAAATACAATCCACCTGTGTGTAATCAAGTCTCCGTATAAATGCACCTGCACTGTGATAGTCTCAGAGGTCCGTTAAAAGCGTAGAGCATCATGAAAAACAAGGAACACACCAGGCAGGTCCGAGATACTGTTGTGAAGAAGTTTAAAGCCGGATTTGGATACAAAAATATTTTCCAATCTTTAAACATCCCAAGGAGCACTGTGCAAGCAATAATATTGAAATGGAAGGAGTATCCGACCCCTGCAAATCTACCAAGACCTGGCCGTCCCTCTAAACTTTCAGCTCATACAAAAGGAAAGACTGATCAGAGATGCAGCCAAGAAGCCCATGATCACTCTGGATGAACTGCAGAGATCTACAGCTGAGGTGGGAGACTCTGTCCATAGGACAACAATCAGTCGTATATTGCACAAATCTGGCCTTTATGGAAGAGTGGCAAGAAGAAAGCCATTTCTTAAAGATATCCATAAAAAGTGTTGTTTAAAGTTTGCCACAAGCCACCTGGGAGACACACCAAACATGTAGAAGAAGGTGCTCTGGACAGATGAAACCAAAATTGAACTTTTTGGCAACAATGCAAAACGTTATGTTTGGCTTAAAAGCAACACAGCTCATCACCCTGAATACACCATCACCACTGTCAAACATGGTGGTGGCAGCATCATGGTTTGGGCCTGCTTTTCTTCAGCAGGGACAGGGAAGATGGTTAACATTGATGGGAAGATGGATGGAGCCAAATACAGGACCATTCTGGAAGAGAACCTGATGGAGTCTGCAAAAGACCTGAGACTGGGACGGAGACTTGTCTTCCAACAAGACAATGATCCAAAACATAAAAGCAAAATCTACAATGGAATGGTTCAAAAATAAACATATCCAGGTGTTAGATTGGCCAAGTCAAAGTCAGACCTGAATCCAATCGAGAATCTGTGGAAAGAACTGAAAACTGCTGTTCACAAATGCTCTCCATCAACCTCACTGAGCTCGAGCTGTTTTGCAATGAGGAATGGGAAAAAATTTCAGTCTCTCGATGTGCAAAACTGATAGAGACATACCCCAAACGACTTACAGCTGTAATCGCAGCAAAAGGTAGCGCTACAAAGTATTAACCCAAAGGGGCTGAATAATTTTGCCGCCCAATTTTTCAGTTTTGATTTGTTAAAAAAGTTTGAAATATCCAATAAATGTTGTTCCACTTCATGATTGTGTCCCACTTGTTGTTGATTCTTCACAAAAAATACAGTTTCATATCTTTATGTTTGAAGCCTGAAATGTGGCAAAAGGTCGCAAAGTTCAAGGGGGCCGAATACTTTCGCAAGGCACTGTATATAGCTGTTCCATGATATTTGCATTGCTACTAAGTAAACCTCCAATTGGTCACCACTATTCCCCCCTCTAAAACCCCTCCTCATCCCGTGTTGGGTTGTCAACCCAATGCCCGGCAGACCACCCCCGACCCCCCGGATCCCAAGGCCCCGGAGAGACCCTTCCTTTGAAAAGAGCACACAGTGCCACCCACAGAACAGAAACAGATCAACCGCCAAATGGATTTCCATCGCCCTCACCTCGATTTGAATTATATACAGTCATAAAATATATATATATACATATTTATATATATATTTTTAATCCTGTTTCTTATTTTCCATAATTAGCTATTCATATTTGTAGTAATGTACAAAGCCACGTTTGCACATCTACAAAGTTTGCACCCATTTCTATCAGTAGAGAATAAAAAACCAAATACAAAGCTAAAAACATGAATTCTTGACAGTAGTTTTCACTGAAACAAACCAATCATTCAGTAGAGAGAGATACAGTTGTCATAAGACAGGGTCTGTGATTGTCCTCAGACAGACAATGGAAGCATATAGGTACATTGAGAACCAGACAGAAGACCATTAAAGTGTGTTTTCTATGTTCTTTCCTAAATCCAAGGATACCGGCTTCATTTGTGAGCATTCAAAAAACAAAAAAGGACAACTCCTCTTATTATTTATTCATAATGGTTTGGCAAACACCCATTAAGTATGTATTCACATTTTTTTGAGACTTGCCTTCTGGTGCTTAGTTTGAACTTTCCTCCTCCGAGCCTTGCATCCAGCTTAGGGTTTTGTTCTTGCGGGACTTCAACAGAAATGCGATCATTTTGTATATATTATGTAATTATTTAACTGGGTTTTACGGTTGTACATTTTTAAACACAAATGCATGTGGAGTCCCACCAATTAGAGGAGGTCTAGTTGCCTGTTCATTAGTCAAGGCAAAGTCAGTCTCCAGTTTCCTCTGCCCTCAAAGCACAGTTGATATCTACTCCTCACACGGCCCAAACATGATTCAATACTACAGTAAGAAGGGCTCCCAGGTGACGCAGCCGTCTAAGGCACTGCATCTCAGTGCTAGAGGCATCACTACAGACCATGGTTCGATTCCAGGCTGTAACACAATTGGCCGTGATTGGGAGTCCCATAGGGCGTAGCACAATTGGCCCAGTGTTGTCCTTAGGGTTTGGCCGGGGTAGACCATCATTGTAAATAAGACTTTGTTCTTAACCGACTAGCCTAGTTAAATGAAGGTTAAAAAGAAGAAAACACAGTAACAGAAAATGTAGGCCTACCC